>NW_028325241.1:300000-411815 GCF_987193195.1 Phasianus colchicus | reverse complement strand
TATTGCTAAAGCAGCATTTTGGTTAGAAAATGGGAGCTCTTCCTAAGAGCAGTGCTATTTCTGGGAGAAAAGGAGCTCTACTGGGCATAAAAATGGTGTATCTGTGATAAAATGCCACATTTCTGAAAGAAACTGTCCTCTTGCGGAGTGTAATGCTGTATGTTCCGGAGGAAATGGGAAATATTCAGCAGAGTCCTGGTATTTCTGGGAGAAGAGGTCTGATGTGGGGGGGGGAAGGTGATGTATCTGTGAGAAAGCTGGTGTTTCTGGGAGAAAATGCCAGGTATTGGTGAGGAAACAGATGCTAGAGAGGGAAAAGGCTGGTATTTTGGGGAAAAAAGGCCGTTTTTTAAAGAATAAGCTGGCATTTCTGGGAGAATATGTCCCATCTTTGGGAGAAAACGGGTGTATGTGGGAGAAAATGTCGTGTATTTGGGAGAAAGCTGGTGTATGTGGGAGAAAAGGCCATTGTGATGGGAGTCAGTGTGATCTTGAGGAGTGGAAAGCAGTATTCTTGAGATGAAACGTGAGGTATTTCTAAGAGTCCTGGTATTTCTGGGAGAAAATGTCTTGTTTTGGAGAGCCAAAGTCCCATTTTGGGGGCAGAAGCTGGTATTTCTGTGACACTGCCATCTTGATGGGGGTAAGTGTGATCTTGAGGAGTGTAAAGCAGCATTTTGGTTAGAAAATGGGAGCTCTTCCTAAGAGCAGTGCTATTTCTGGGAGAAAAGGAGCTCTACTGGGCATAAAAATGGTGTATCTGTGATAAAATGCCACATTTCTGAAAGAAACTGTCCTCTTGCGGAGTGTAATGCTGTATGTTCCGGAGGAAATGGGAAATATTCAGCAGAGTCCTGGTATTTCTGGGAGAAGAGGTCTGATGTGGGGGGGGGAAGGTGATGTATCTGTGAGAAAGCTGGTGTTTCTGGGAGAAAATGCCAGGTATTGGTGAGGAAACAGATGCTAGAGAGGGAAAAGGCTGGTATTTTGGGGAAAAAAGGCCGTTTTTTAAAGAATAAGCTGGCATTTCTGGGAGAATATGTCCCATCTTTGGGAGAAAACGGGTGTACGTGGGAGAAAATGTCGTGTATTTGGGAGAAAGCTGGTGTATGTGGGAGAAAAGGCCATTGTGATGGGAGTCAGTGTGATCTTGAGGAGTGGAAAGCAGTATTCTTGAGATGAAACGTGAGGTATTTCTAAGAGTCCTGGTATTTCTGGGAGAAAATGTCTTGTTTTGGAGAGCCAAAGTCCCATTTTGGGGGCAGAAGCTGGTATTTCTGTGACACTGCCATCTTGATGGGGGTAAGTGTGATCTTGAGGAGTGTAAAGCAGCATTTTGGTTAGAAAATGGGAGCTCTTCCTAAGAGCAGTGCTATTTCTGGGAGAAAAGGAGCTCTACTGGGCATAAAAATGGTGTATCTGTGATAAAATGCCACATTTCTGAAAGAAACTGTCCTCTTGCGGAGTGTAATGCTGTATGTTCCGGAGGAAATGGGAAATATTCAGCAGAGTCCTGGTATTTCTGGGAGAAGAGGTCTGATGTGGGGGGGGGAAGGTGATGTATCTGTGAGAAAGCTGGTGTTTCTGGGAGAAAATGCCAGGTATTGGTGAGGAAACAGATGCTAGAGAGGGAAAAGGCTGGTATTTTGGGGAAAAAAGGCCGTTTTTTAAAGAATAAGCTGGCATTTCTGGGAGAATATGTCCCATCTTTGGGAGAAAACGGGTGTACGTGGGAGAAAATGTCGTGTATTTGGGAGAAAGCTGGTGTATGTGGGAGAAAAGGCCATTGTGATGGGAGTCAGTGTGATCTTGAGGAGTGGAAAGCAGTATTCTTGAGATGAAACGTGAGGTATTTCTAAGAGTCCTGGTATTTCTGGGAGAAAATGTCTTGTTTTGGAGAGCCAAAGTCCCATTTTGGGGGCAGAAGCTGGTATTTCTGTGACACTGCCATCTTGATGGGGGTAAGTGTGATCTTGAGGAGTGTAAAGCAGCATTTTGGTTAGAAAATGGGAGCTCTTCCTAAGAGCAGTGCTATTTCTGGGAGAAAAGGAGCTCTACTGGGCATAAAAATGGTGTATCTGTGATAAAATGCCACATTTCTGAAAGAAACTGTCCTCTTGCGGAGTGTAATGCTGTATGTTCCGGAGGAAATGGGAAATATTCAGCAGAGTCCTGGTATTTCTGGGAGAAGAGGTCTGATGTGGGGGGGGAAGGTGATGTATCTGTGAGAAAGCTGGTGTTTCTGGGAGAAAATGCCAGGTATTGGTGAGGAAACAGATGCTAGAGAGGGAAAAGGCTGGTATTTTGGGGAAAAAAGGCCGTTTTTTAAAGAATAAGCTGGCATTTCTGGGAGAATATGTCCCATCTTTGGGAGAAAACGGGTGTACGTGGGAGAAAATGTCGTGTATTTGGGAGAAAGCTGGTGTATGTGGGAGAAAAGGCCATTGTGATGGGAGTCAGTGTGATCTTGAGGAGTGGAAAGCAGTATTCTTGAGATGAAACGTGAGGTATTTCTAAGAGTCCTGGTATTTCTGGGAGAAAATGTCTTGTTTTGGAGAGCCAAAGTCCCATTTTGGGGGCAGAAGCTGGTATTTCTGTGACACTGCCATCTTGATGGGGGTAAGTGTGATCTTGAGGAGTGTAAAGCAGCATTTTGGTTAGAAAATGGGAGCTCTTCCTAAGAGCAGTGCTATTTCTGGGAGAAAAGGAGCTCTACTGGGCATAAAAATGGCGTATCTGTGATAAAATGCCACATTTCTGAAAGAAACTGTCCTCTTGCGGAGTGTAATGCTGTATGTTCCGGAGGAAATGGGAAATATTCAGCAGAGTCCTGGTATTTCTGGGAGAAGAGGTCTGATGTGGGGGGGAAGGTGATGTATCTGTGAGAAAGCTGGTGTTTCTGGGAGAAAATGCCAGGTATTGGTGAGGAAACAGATGCTAGAGAGGGAAAAGGCTGGTATTTTGGGGAAAAAAGGCCGTTTTTTAAAGAATAAGCTGGCATTTCTGGGAGAATATGTCCCATCTTTGGGAGAAAACGGGTGTACGTGGGAGAAAATGTCGTGTATTTGGGAGAAAGCTGGTGTATGTGGGAGAAAAGGCCATTGTGATGGGAGTCAGTGTGATCTTGAGGAGTGGAAAGCAGTATTCTTGAGATGAAACGTGAGGTATTTCTAAGAGTCCTGGTATTTCTGGGAGAAAATGTCTTGTTTTGGAGAGCCAAAGTCCCATTTTGGGGGCAGAAGCTGGTATTTCTCTGACACTGCCATCTTGATGGGGGTAAGTGTGATCTTGAGGAGTGTAAAGCAGCATTTTGGTTAGAAAATGGGAGCTCTTCCTAAGAGCAGTGCTATTTCTGGGAGAAAAGGAGCTCTACTGGGCATAAAAATGGTGTATCTGTGATAAAATGCCACATTTCTGAAAGAAACTGTCCTCTTGCGGAGTGTAATGCTGTATGTTCCGGAGGAAATGGGAAATATTCAGCAGAGTCCTGGTATTTCTGGGAGAAGAGGTCTGATGTGGGGGGGGGAAGGTGATGTATCTGTGAGAAAGCTGGTGTTTCTGGGAGAAAATGCCAGGTATTGGTGAGGAAACAGATGCTAGAGAGGGAAAAGGCTGGTATTTTGGGGAAAAAAGGCCGTTTTTTAAAGAATAAGCTGGCATTTCTGGGAGAATATGTCCCATCTTTGGGAGAAAACGGGTGTACGTGGGAGAAAATGTCGTGTATTTGGGAGAAAGCTGGTGTATGTGGGAGAAAAGGCCATTGTGATGGGAGTCAGTGTGATCTTGAGGAGTGGAAAGCAGTATTCTTGAGATGAAACGTGAGGTATTTCTAAGAGTCCTGGTATTTCTGGGAGAAAATGTCTTGTTTTGGAGAGCCAAAGTCCCATTTTGGGGGCAGAAGCTGGTATTTCTCTGACACTGCCATCTTGATGGGGGTAAGTGTGATCTTGAGGAGTGTAAAGCAGCATTTTGGTTAGAAAATGGGAGCTCTTCCTAAGAGCAGTGCTATTTCTGGGAGAAAAGGAGCTCTACTGGGCATAAAAATGGTGTATCTGTGATAAAATGCCACATTTCTGAAAGAAACTGTCCTCTTGCGGAGTGTAATGCTGTATGTTCCGGAGGAAATGGGAAATATTCAGCAGAGTCCTGGTATTTCTGGGAGAAGAGGTCTGATGTGGGGGGAAGGTGATGTATCTGTGAGAAAGCTGGTGTTTCTGGGAGAAAATGCCAGGTATTGGTGAGGAAACAGATGCTAGAGAGGGAAAAGGCTGGTATTTTGGGGAAAAAAGGCCGTTTTTTAAAGAATAAGCTGGCATTTCTGGGAGAATATGTCCCATCTTTGGGAGAAAACGGGTGTACGTGGGAGAAAATGTCGTGTATTTGGGAGAAAGCTGGTGTATGTGGGAGAAAAGGCCATTGTGATGGGAGTCAGTGTGATCTTGAGGAGTGGAAAGCAGTATTCTTGAGATGAAACGTGAGGTATTTCTAAGAGTCCTGGTATTTCTGGGAGAAAATGTCTTGTTTTGGAGAGCCAAAGTCCCATTTTGGGGGCAGAAGCTGGTATTTCTGTGACACTGCCATCTTGATGGGGGTAAGTGTGATCTTGAGGAGTGTAAAGCAGCATTTTGGTTAGAAAATGGGAGCTCTTCCTAAGAGCAGTGCTATTTCTGGGAGAAAAGGAGCTCTACTGGGCATAAAAATGGTGTATCTGTGATAAAATGCCACATTTCTGAAAGAAACTGTCCTCTTGCGGAGTGTAATGCTGTATGTTCCGGAGGAAATGGGAAATATTCAGCAGAGTCCTGGTATTTCTGGGAGAAGAGGTCTGATGTGGGGGGGGGAAGGTGATGTATCTGTGAGAAAGCTGGTGTTTCTGGGAGAAAATGCCAGGTATTGGTGAGGAAACAGATGCTAGAGAGGGAAAAGGCTGGTATTTTGGGGAAAAAAGGCCGTTTTTTAAAGAATAAGCTGGCATTTCTGGGAGAATATGTCCCATCTTTGGGAGAAAACGGGTGTACGTGGGAGAAAATGTCGTGTATTTGGGAGAAAGCTGGTGTATGTGGGAGAAAAGGCCATTGTGATGGGAGTCAGTGTGATCTTGAGGAGTGGAAAGCAGTATTCTTGAGATGAAACGTGAGGTATTTCTAAGAGTCCTGGTATTTCTGGGAGAAAATGTCTTGTTTTGGAGAGCCAAAGTCCCATTTTGGGGGCAGAAGCTGGTATTTCTGTGACACTGCCATCTTGATGGGGGTAAGTGTGATCTTGAGGAGTGTAAAGCAGCATTTTGGTTAGAAAATGGGAGCTCTTCCTAAGAGCAGTGCTATTTCTGGGAGAAAAGGAGCTCTACTGGGCATAAAAATGGCGTATCTGTGATAAAATGCCACATTTCTGAAAGAAACTGTCCTCTTGCGGAGTGTAATGCTGTATGTTCCGGAGGAAATGGGAAATATTCAGCAGAGTCCTGGTATTTCTGGGAGAAGAGGTCTGATGTGGGGGGGAAGGTGATGTATCTGTGAGAAAGCTGGTGTTTCTGGGAGAAAATGCCAGGTATTGGTGAGGAAACAGATGCTAGAGAGGGAAAAGGCTGGTATTTTGGGGAAAAAAGGCCGTTTTTTAAAGAATAAGCTGGCATTTCTGGGAGAATATGTCCCATCTTTGGGAGAAAACGGGTGTATGTGGGAGAAAATGTCGTGTATTTGGGAGAAAGCTGGTGTATGTGGGAGAAAAGGCCATTGTGATGGGAGTCAGTGTGATCTTGAGGAGTGGAAAGCAGTATTCTTGAGATGAAACGTGAGGTATTTCTAAGAGTCCTGGTATTTCTGGGAGAAAATGTCTTGTTTTGGAGAGCCAAAGTCCCATTTTGGGGGCAGAAGCTGGTATTTCTGTGACACTGCCATCTTGATGGGGGTAAGTGTGATCTTGAGGAGTGTAAAGCAGCATTTTGGTTAGAAAATGGGAGCTCTTCCTAAGAGCAGTGCTATTTCTGGGAGAAAAGGAGCTCTACTGGGCATAAAAATGGCGTATCTGTGATAAAATGCCACATTTCTGAAAGAAACTGTCCTCTTGCGGAGTGTAATGCTGTATGTTCCGGAGGAAATGGGAAATATTCAGCAGAGTCCTGGTATTTCTGGGAGAAGAGGTCTGATGTGGGGGGGGGAAGGTGATGTATCTGTGAGAAAGCTGGTGTTTCTGGGAGAAAATGCCAGGTATTGGTGAGGAAACAGATGCTAGAGAGGGAAAAGGCTGGTATTTTGGGGAAAAAAGGCCGTTTTTTAAAGAATAAGCTGGCATTTCTGGGAGAATATGTCCCATCTTTGGGAGAAAACGGGTGTATGTGGGAGAAAATGTCGTGTATTTGGGAGAAAGCTGGTGTATGTGGGAGAAAAGGCCATTGTGATGGGAGTCAGTGTGATCTTGAGGAGTGGAAAGCAGTATTCTTGAGATGAAACGTGAGGTATTTCTAAGAGTCCTGGTATTTCTGGGAGAAAATGTCTTGTTTTGGAGAGCCAAAGTCCCATTTTGGGGGCAGAAGCTGGTATTTCTGTGACACTGCCATCTTGATGGGGGTAAGTGTGATCTTGAGGAGTGTAAAGCAGCATTTTGGTTAGAAAATGGGAGCTCTTCCTAAGAGCAGTGCTATTTCTGGGAGAAAAGGAGCTCTACTGGGCATAAAAATGGTGTATCTGTGATAAAATGCCACATTTCTGAAAGAAACTGTCCTCTTGCGGAGTGTAATGCTGTATGTTCCGGAGGAAATGGGAAATATTCAGCAGAGTCCTGGTATTTCTGGGAGAAGAGGTCTGATGTGGGGGGGGGAAGGTGATGTATCTGTGAGAAAGCTGGTGTTTCTGGGAGAAAATGCCAGGTATTGGTGAGGAAACAGATGCTAGAGAGGGAAAAGGCTGGTATTTTGGGGAAAAAAGGCCGTTTTTTAAAGAATAAGCTGGCATTTCTGGGAGAATATGTCCCATCTTTGGGAGAAAACGGGTGTATGTGGGAGAAAATGTCGTGTATTTGGGAGAAAGCTGGTGTATGTGGGAGAAAAGGCCATTGTGATGGGAGTCAGTGTGATCTTGAGGAGTGGAAAGCAGTATTCTTGAGATGAAACGTGAGGTATTTCTAAGAGTCCTGGTATTTCTGGGAGAAAATGTCTTGTTTTGGAGAGCCAAAGTCCCATTTTGGGGGCAGAAGCTGGTATTTCTGTGACACTGCCATCTTGATGGGGGTAAGTGTGATCTTGAGGAGTGTAAAGCAGCATTTTGGTTAGAAAATGGGAGCTCTTCCTAAGAGCAGTGCTATTTCTGGGAGAAAAGGAGCTCTACTGGGCATAAAAATGGCGTATCTGTGATAAAATGCCACATTTCTGAAAGAAACTGTCCTCTTGCGGAGTGTAATGCTGTATGTTCCGGAGGAAATGGGAAATATTCAGCAGAGTCCTGGTATTTCTGGGAGAAGAGGTCTGATGTGGGGGGGGGAAGGTGATGTATCTGTGAGAAAGCTGGTGTTTCTGGGAGAAAATGCCAGGTATTGGTGAGGAAACAGATGCTAGAGAGGGAAAAGGCTGGTATTTTGGGGAAAAAAGGCCGTTTTTTAAAGAATAAGCTGGCATTTCTGGGAGAATATGTCCCATCTTTGGGAGAAAACGGGTGTATGTGGGAGAAAATGTCGTGTATTTGGGAGAAAGCTGGTGTATGTGGGAGAAAAGGCCATTGTGATGGGAGTCAGTGTGATCTTGAGGAGTGGAAAGCAGTATTCTTGAGATGAAACGTGAGGTATTTCTAAGAGTCCTGGTATTTCTGGGAGAAAATGTCTTGTTTTGGAGAGCCAAAGTCCCATTTTGGGGGCAGAAGCTGGTATTCCTGTGACACTGCCATCTTGATGGGGGTAAGTGTGATCTTGAGGAGTGTAAAGCAGCATTTTGGTTAGAAAATGGGAGCTCTTCCTAAGAGCAGTGCTATTTCTGGGAGAAAAGGAGCTCTACTGGGCATAAAAATGGCGTATCTGTGATAAAATGCCACATTTCTGAAAGAAACTGTCCTCTTGCGGAGTGTAATGCTGTATGTTCCGGAGGAAATGGGAAATATTCAGCAGAGTCCTGGTATTTCTGGGAGAAGAGGTCTGATGTGGGGGGGGGGAAGGTGATGTATCTGTGAGAAAGCTGGTGTTTCTGGGAGAAAATGCCAGGTATTGGTGAGGAAACAGATGCTAGAGAGGGAAAAGGCTGGTATTTTGGGGAAAAAAGGCCGTTTTTTAAAGAATAAGCTGGCATTTCTGGGAGAATATGTCCCATCTTTGGGAGAAAACGGGTGTATGTGGGAGAAAATGTCGTGTATTTGGGAGAAAGCTGGTGTATGTGGGAGAAAAGGCCATTGTGATGGGAGTCAGTGTGATCTTGAGGAGTGGAAAGCAGTATTCTTGAGATGAAACGTGAGGTATTTCTAAGAGTCCTGGTATTTCTGGGAGAAAATGTCTTGTTTTGGAGAGCCAAAGTCCCATTTTGGGGGCAGAAGCTGGTATTTCTGTGACACTGCCATCTTGATGGGGGTAAGTGTGATCTTGAGGAGTGTAAAGCAGCATTTTGGTTAGAAAATGGGAGCTCTTCCTAAGAGCAGTGCTATTTCTGGGAGAAAAGGAGCTCTACTGGGCATAAAAATGGTGTATCTGTGATAAAATGCCACATTTCTGAAAGAAACTGTCCTCTTGCGGAGTGTAATGCTGTATGTTCCGGAGGAAATGGGAAATATTCAGCAGAGTCCTGGTATTTCTGGGAGAAGAGGTCTGATGTGGGGGGGGGAAGGTGATGTATCTGTGAGAAAGCTGGTGTTTCTGGGAGAAAATGCCAGGTATTGGTGAGGAAACAGATGCTAGAGAGGGAAAAGGCTGGTATTTTGGGGAAAAAAGGCCGTTTTTTAAAGAATAAGCTGGCATTTCTGGGAGAATATGTCCCATCTTTGGGAGAAAACGGGTGTATGTGGGAGAAAATGTCGTGTATTTGGGAGAAAGCTGGTGTATGTGGGAGAAAAGGCCATTGTGATGGGAGTCAGTGTGATCTTGAGGAGTGGAAAGCAGTATTCTTGAGATGAAACGTGAGGTATTTCTAAGAGTCCTGGTATTTCTGGGAGAAAATGTCTTGTTTTGGAGAGCCAAAGTCCCATTTTGGGGGCAGAAGCTGGTATTTCTGTGACACTGCCATCTTGATGGGGGTAAGTGTGATCTTGAGGAGTGTAAAGCAGCATTTTGGTTAGAAAATGGGAGCTCTTCCTAAGAGCAGTGCTATTTCTGGGAGAAAAGGAGCTCTACTGGGCATAAAAATGGCGTATCTGTGATAAAATGCCACATTTCTGAAAGAAACTGTCCTCTTGCGGAGTGTAATGCTGTATGTTCCGGAGGAAATGGGAAATATTCAGCAGAGTCCTGGTATTTCTGGGAGAAGAGGTCTGATGTGGGGGGGGGAAGGTGATGTATCTGTGAGAAAGCTGGTGTTTCTGGGAGAAAATGCCAGGTATTGGTGAGGAAACAGATGCTAGAGAGGGAAAAGGCTGGTATTTTGGGGAAAAAAGGCCGTTTTTTAAAGAATAAGCTGGCATTTCTGGGAGAATATGTCCCATCTTTGGGAGAAAACGGGTGTATGTGGGAGAAAATGTCGTGTATTTGGGAGAAAGCTGGTGTATGTGGGAGAAAAGGCCATTGTGATGGGAGTCAGTGTGATCTTGAGGAGTGGAAAGCAGTATTCTTGAGATGAAACGTGAGGTATTTCTAAGAGTCCTGGTATTTCTGGGAGAAAATGTCTTGTTTTGGAGAGCCAAAGTCCCATTTTGGGGGCAGAAGCTGGTATTCCTGTGACACTGCCATCTTGATGGGGGTAAGTGTGATCTTGAGGAGTGTAAAGCAGCATTTTGGTTAGAAAATGGGAGCTCTTCCTAAGAGCAGTGCTATTTCTGGGAGAAAAGGAGCTCTACTGGGCATAAAAATGGCGTATCTGTGATAAAATGCCACATTTCTGAAAGAAACTGTCCTCTTGCGGAGTGTAATGCTGTATGTTCCGGAGGAAATGGGAAATATTCAGCAGAGTCCTGGTATTTCTGGGAGAAGAGGTCTGATGTGGGGGGGGGAAGGTGATGTATCTGTGAGAAAGCTGGTGTTTCTGGGAGAAAATGCCAGGTATTGGTGAGGAAACAGATGCTAGAGAGGGAAAAGGCTGGTATTTTGGGGAAAAAAGGCCGTTTTTTAAAGAATAAGCTGGCATTTCTGGGAGAATATGTCCCATCTTTGGGAGAAAACGGGTGTATGTGGGAGAAAATGTCGTGTATTTGGGAGAAAGCTGGTGTATGTGGGAGAAAAGGCCATTGTGATGGGAGTCAGTGTGATCTTGAGGAGTGGAAAGCAGTATTCTTGAGATGAAACGTGAGGTATTTCTAAGAGTCCTGGTATTTCTGGGAGAAAATGTCTTGTTTTGGAGAGCCAAAGTCCCATTTTGGGGGCAGAAGCTGGTATTTCTGTGACACTGCCATCTTGATGGGGGTAAGTGTGATCTTGAGGAGTGTAAAGCAGCATTTTGGTTAGAAAATGGGAGCTCTTCCTAAGAGCAGTGCTATTTCTGGGAGAAAAGGAGCTCTACTGGGCATAAAAATGGTGTATCTGTGATAAAATGCCACATTTCTGAAAGAAACTGTCCTCTTGCGGAGTGTAATGCTGTATGTTCCGGAGGAAATGGGAAATATTCAGCAGAGTCCTGGTATTTCTGGGAGAAGAGGTCTGATGTTGGGGGGGGGAAGGTGATGTATCTGTGAGAAAGCTGGTGTTTCTGGGAGAAAATGCCAGGTATTGGTGAGGAAACAGATGCTAGAGAGGGAAAAGGCTGGTATTTTGGGGAAAAAAGGCCGTTTTTTAAAGAATAAGCTGGCATTTCTGGGAGAATATGTCCCATCTTTGGGAGAAAACGGGTGTACGTGGGAGAAAATGTCGTGTATTTGGGAGAAAGCTGGTGTATGTGGGAGAAAAGGCCATTGTGATGGGAGTCAGTGTGATCTTGAGGAGTGGAAAGCAGTATTCTTGAGATGAAACGTGAGGTATTTCTAAGAGTCCTGGTATTTCTGGGAGAAAATGTCTTGTTTTGGAGAGCCAAAGTCCCATTTTGGGGGCAGAAGCTGGTATTTCTGTGACACTGCCATCTTGATGGGGGTAAGTGTGATCTTGAGGAGTGTAAAGCAGCATTTTGGTTAGAAAATGGGAGCTCTTCCTAAGAGCAGTGCTATTTCTGGGAGAAAAGGAGCTCTACTGGGCATAAAAATGGTGTATCTGTGATAAAATGCCACATTTCTGAAAGAAACTGTCCTCTTGCGGAGTGTAATGCTGTATGTTCCGGAGGAAATGGGAAATATTCAGCAGAGTCCTGGTATTTCTGGGAGAAGAGGTCTGATGTGGGGGGGGGAAGGTGATGTATCTGTGAGAAAGCTGGTGTTTCTGGGAGAAAATGCCAGGTATTGGTGAGGAAACAGATGCTAGAGAGGGAAAAGGCTGGTATTTTGGGGAAAAAAGGCCGTTTTTTAAAGAATAAGCTGGCATTTCTGGGAGAATATGTCCCATCTTTGGGAGAAAACGGGTGTATGTGGGAGAAAATGTCGTGTATTTGGGAGAAAGCTGGTGTATGTGGGAGAAAAGGCCATTGTGATGGGAGTCAGTGTGATCTTGAGGAGTGGAAAGCAGTATTCTTGAGATGAAACGTGAGGTATTTCTAAGAGTCCTGGTATTTCTGGGAGAAAATGTCTTGTTTTGGAGAGCCAAAGTCCCATTTTGGGGGCAGAAGCTGGTATTTCTGTGACACTGCCATCTTGATGGGGGTAAGTGTGATCTTGAGGAGTGTAAAGCAGCATTTTGGTTAGAAAATGGGAGCTCTTCCTAAGAGCAGTGCTATTTCTGGGAGAAAAGGAGCTCTACTGGGCATAAAAATGGTGTATCTGTGATAAAATGCCACATTTCTGAAAGAAACTGTCCTCTTGCGGAGTGTAATGCTGTATGTTCCGGAGGAAATGGGAAATATTCAGCAGAGTCCTGGTATTTCTGGGAGAAGAGGTCTGATGTGGGGGGGGGAAGGTGATGTATCTGTGAGAAAGCTGGTGTTTCTGGGAGAAAATGCCAGGTATTGGTGAGGAAACAGATGCTAGAGAGGGAAAAGGCTGGTATTTTGGGGAAAAAAGGCCGTTTTTTAAAGAATAAGCTGGCATTTCTGGGAGAATATGTCCCATCTTTGGGAGAAAACGGGTGTATGTGGGAGAAAATGTCGTGTATTTGGGAGAAAGCTGGTGTATGTGGGAGAAAAGGCCATTGTGATGGGAGTCAGTGTGATCTTGAGGAGTGGAAAGCAGTATTCTTGAGATGAAACGTGAGGTATTTCTAAGAGTCCTGGTATTTCTGGGAGAAAATGTCTTGTTTTGGAGAGCCAAAGTCCCATTTTGGGGGCAGAAGCTGGTATTTCTGTGACACTGCCATCTTGATGGGGGTAAGTGTGATCTTGAGGAGTGTAAAGCAGCATTTTGGTTAGAAAATGGGAGCTCTTCCTAAGAGCAGTGCTATTTCTGGGAGAAAAGGAGCTCTACTGGGCATAAAAATGGTGTATCTGTGATAAAATGCCACATTTCTGAAAGAAACTGTCCTCTTGCGGAGTGTAATGCTGTATGTTCCGGAGGAAATGGGAAATATTCAGCAGAGTCCTGGTATTTCTGGGAGAAGAGG
The DNA here is from genome assembly GCF_987193195.1 of Phasianus colchicus. Lineage (NCBI taxonomy): Eukaryota > Metazoa > Chordata > Aves > Galliformes > Phasianidae > Phasianus > Phasianus colchicus. Next base: position 399,083 of record NW_028325241.1, on the reverse strand, counting down.
TCTGATGTGGGGGGGGGAAGGTGATGTATCTGTGAGAAAGCTGGTGTTTCTGGGAGAAAATGCCAGGTATTGGTGAGGAAACAGATGCTAGAGAGGGAAAAGGCTGGTATTTTGGGGAAAAAAGGCCGTTTTTTAAAGAATAAGCTGGCATTTCTGGGAGAATATGTCCCATCTTTGGGAGAAAACGGGTGTACGTGGGAGAAAATGTCGTGTATTTGGGAGAAAGCTGGTGTATGTGGGAGAAAAGGCCATTGTGATGGGAGTCAGTGTGATCTTGAGGAGTGGAAAGCAGTATTCTTGAGATGAAACGTGAGGTATTTCTAAGAGTCCTGGTATTTCTGGGAGAAAATGTCTTGTTTTGGAGAGCCAAAGTCCCATTTTGGGGGCAGAAGCTGGTATTTCTGTGACACTGCCATCTTGATGGGGGTAAGTGTGATCTTGAGGAGTGTAAAGCAGCATTTTGGTTAGAAAATGGGAGCTCTTCCTAAGAGCAGTGCTATTTCTGGGAGAAAAGGAGCTCTACTGGGCATAAAAATGGTGTATCTGTGATAAAATGCCACATTTCTGAAAGAAACTGTCCTCTTGCGGAGTGTAATGCTGTATGTTCCGGAGGAAATGGGAAATATTCAGCAGAGTCCTGGTATTTCTGGGAGAAGAGGTCTGATGTGGGGGGGGGAAGGTGATGTATCTGTGAGAAAGCTGGTGTTTCTGGGAGAAAATGCCAGGTATTGGTGAGGAAACAGATGCTAGAGAGGGAAAAGGCTGGTATTTTGGGGAAAAAAGGCCGTTTTTTAAAGAATAAGCTGGCATTTCTGGGAGAATATGTCCCATCTTTGGGAGAAAACGGGTGTACGTGGGAGAAAATGTCGTGTATTTGGGAGAAAGCTGGTGTATGTGGGAGAAAAGGCCATTGTGATGGGAGTCAGTGTGATCTTGAGGAGTGGAAAGCAGTATTCTTGAGATGAAACGTGAGGTATTTCTAAGAGTCCTGGTATTTCTGGGAGAAAATGTCTTGTTTTGGAGAGCCAAAGTCCCATTTTGGGGGCAGAAGCTGGTATTTCTGTGACACTGCCATCTTGATGGGGGTAAGTGTGATCTTGAGGAGTGTAAAGCAGCATTTTGGTTAGAAAATGGGAGCTCTTCCTAAGAGCAGTGCTATTTCTGGGAGAAAAGGAGCTCTACTGGGCATAAAAATGGTGTATCTGTGATAAAATGCCACATTTCTGAAAGAAACTGTCCTCTTGCGGAGTGTAATGCTGTATGTTCCGGAGGAAATGGGAAATATTCAGCAGAGTCCTGGTATTTCTGGGAGAAGAGGTCTGATGTGGGGGGGGAAGGTGATGTATCTGTGAGAAAGCTGGTGTTTCTGGGAGAAAATGCCAGGTATTGGTGAGGAAACAGATGCTAGAGAGGGAAAAGGCTGGTATTTTGGGGAAAAAAGGCCGTTTTTTAAAGAATAAGCTGGCATTTCTGGGAGAATATGTCCCATCTTTGGGAGAAAACGGGTGTACGTGGGAGAAAATGTCGTGTATTTGGGAGAAAGCTGGTGTATGTGGGAGAAAAGGCCATTGTGATGGGAGTCAGTGTGATCTTGAGGAGTGGAAAGCAGTATTCTTGAGATGAAACGTGAGGTATTTCTAAGAGTCCTGGTATTTCTGGGAGAAAATGTCTTGTTTTGGAGAGCCAAAGTCCCATTTTGGGGGCAGAAGCTGGTATTTCTGTGACACTGCCATCTTGATGGGGGTAAGTGTGATCTTGAGGAGTGTAAAGCAGCATTTTGGTTAGAAAATGGGAGCTCTTCCTAAGAGCAGTGCTATTTCTGGGAGAAAAGGAGCTCTACTGGGCATAAAAATGGCGTATCTGTGATAAAATGCCACATTTCTGAAAGAAACTGTCCTCTTGCGGAGTGTAATGCTGTATGTTCCGGAGGAAATGGGAAATATTCAGCAGAGTCCTGGTATTTCTGGGAGAAGAGGTCTGATGTGGGGGGGGGAAGGTGATGTATCTGTGAGAAAGCTGGTGTTTCTGGGAGAAAATGCCAGGTATTGGTGAGGAAACAGATGCTAGAGAGGGAAAAGGCTGGTATTTTGGGGAAAAAAGGCCGTTTTTTAAAGAATAAGCTGGCATTTCTGGGAGAATATGTCCCATCTTTGGGAGAAAACGGGTGTATGTGGGAGAAAATGTCGTGTATTTGGGAGAAAGCTGGTGTATGTGGGAGAAAAGGCCATTGTGATGGGAGTCAGTGTGATCTTGAGGAGTGGAAAGCAGTATTCTTGAGATGAAACGTGAGGTATTTCTAAGAGTCCTGGTATTTCTGGGAGAAAATGTCTTGTTTTGGAGAGCCAAAGTCCCATTTTGGGGGCAGAAGCTGGTATTTCTCTGACACTGCCATCTTGATGGGGGTAAGTGTGATCTTGAGGAGTGTAAAGCAGCATTTTGGTTAGAAAATGGGAGCTCTTCCTAAGAGCAGTGCTATTTCTGGGAGAAAAGGAGCTCTACTGGGCATAAAAATGGCGTATCTGTGATAAAATGCCACATTTCTGAAAGAAACTGTCCTCTTGCGGAGTGTAATGCTGTATGTTCCGGAGGAAATGGGAAATATTCAGCAGAGTCCTGGTATTTCTGGGAGAAGAGGTCTGATGTGGGGGGGGGAAGGTGATGTATCTGTGAGAAAGCTGGTGTTTCTGGGAGAAAATGCCAGGTATTGGTGAGGAAACAGATGCTAGAGAGGGAAAAGGCTGGTATTTTGGGGAAAAAAGGCCGTTTTTTAAAGAATAAGCTGGCATTTCTGGGAGAATATGTCCCATCTTTGGGAGAAAACGGGTGTATGTGGGAGAAAATGTCGTGTATTTGGGAGAAAGCTGGTGTATGTGGGAGAAAAGGCCATTGTGATGGGAGTCAGTGTGATCTTGAGGAGTGGAAAGCAGTATTCTTGAGATGAAACGTGAGGTATTTCTAAGAGTCCTGGTATTTCTGGGAGAAAATGTCTTGTTTTGGAGAGCCAAAGTCCCATTTTGGGGGCAGAAGCTGGTATTTCTGTGACACTGCCATCTTGATGGGGGTAAGTGTGATCTTGAGGAGTGTAAAGCAGCATTTTGGTTAGAAAATGGGAGCTCTTCCTAAGAGCAGTGCTATTTCTGGGAGAAAAGGAGCTCTACTGGGCATAAAAATGGTGTATCTGTGATAAAATGCCACATTTCTGAAAGAAACTGTCCTCTTGCGGAGTGTAATGCTGTATGTTCCGGAGGAAATGGGAAATATTCAGCAGAGTCCTGGTATTTCTGGGAGAAGAGGTCTGATGTTGGGGGGGGAAGGTGATGTATCTGTGAGAAAGCTGGTGTTTCTGGGAGAAAATGCCAGGTATTGGTGAGGAAACAGATGCTAGAGAGGGAAAAGGCTGGTATTTTGGGGAAAAAAGGCCGTTTTTTAAAGAATAAGCTGGCATTTCTGGGAGAATATGTCCCATCTTTGGGAGAAAACGGGTGTACGTGGGAGAAAATGTCGTGTATTTGGGAGAAAGCTGGTGTATGTGGGAGAAAAGGCCATTGTGATGGGAGTCAGTGTGATCTTGAGGAGTGGAAAGCAGTATTCTTGAGATGAAACGTGAGGTATTTCTAAGAGTCCTGGTATTTCTGGGAGAAAATGTCTTGTTTTGGAGAGCCAAAGTCCCATTTTGGGGGCAGAAGCTGGTATTTCTGTGACACTGCCATCTTGATGGGGGTAAGTGTGATCTTGAGGAGTGTAAAGCAGCATTTTGGTTAGAAAATGGGAGCTCTTCCTAAGAGCAGTGCTATTTCTGGGAGAAAAGGAGCTCTACTGGGCATAAAAATGGTGTATCTGTGATAAAATGCCACATTTCTGAAAGAAACTGTCCTCTTGCGGAGTGTAATGCTGTATGTTCCGGAGGAAATGGGAAATATTCAGCAGAGTCCTGGTATTTCTGGGAGAAGAGGTCTGATGTGGGGGGGGGAAGGTGATGTATCTGTGAGAAAGCTGGTGTTTCTGGGAGAAAATGCCAGGTATTGGTGAGGAAACAGATGCTAGAGAGGGAAAAGGCTGGTATTTTGGGGAAAAAAGGCCGTTTTTTAAAGAATAAGCTGGCATTTCTGGGAGAATATGTCCCATCTTTGGGAGAAAACGGGTGTATGTGGGAGAAAATGTCGTGTATTTGGGAGAAAGCTGGTGTATGTGGGAGAAAAGGCCATTGTGATGGGAGTCAGTGTGATCTTGAGGAGTGGAAAGCAGTATTCTTGAGATGAAACGTGAGGTATTTCTAAGAGTCCTGGTATTTCTGGGAGAAAATGTCTTGTTTTGGAGAGCCAAAGTCCCATTTTGGGGGCAGAAGCTGGTATTTCTGTGACACTGCCATCTTGATGGGGGTAAGTGTGATCTTGAGGAGTGTAAAGCAGCATTTTGGTTAGAAAATGGGAGCTCTTCCTAAGAGCAGTGCTATTTCTGGGAGAAAAGGAGCTCTACTGGGCATAAAAATGGTGTATCTGTGATAAAATGCCACATTTCTGAAAGAAACTGTCCTCTTGCGGAGTGTAATGCTGTATGTTCCGGAGGAAATGGGAAATATTCAGCAGAGTCCTGGTATTTCTGGGAGAAGAGGTCTGATGTGGGGGGGGGAAGGTGATGTATCTGTGAGAAAGCTGGTGTTTCTGGGAGAAAATGCCAGGTATTGGTGAGGAAACAGATGCTAGAGAGGGAAAAGGCTGGTATTTTGGGGAAAAAAGGCCGTTTTTTAAAGAATAAGCTGGCATTTCTGGGAGAATATGTCCCATCTTTGGGAGAAAACGGGTGTATGTGGGAGAAAATGTCGTGTATTTGGGAGAAAGCTGGTGTATGTGGGAGAAAAGGCCATTGTGATGGGAGTCAGTGTGATCTTGAGGAGTGGAAAGCAGTATTCTTGAGATGAAACGTGAGGTATTTCTAAGAGTCCTGGTATTTCTGGGAGAAAATGTCTTGTTTTGTTTTATTGTTTTTAATATTTATATATTTTTTATGTTGCAATTTCAAGGAAACACTTCGATAGAAATTGCTTTTAATTCTTTTGGCATACATAGAAGATGTGAAAATGCACATCATATTTTCACATGAATGTAGTAACACAAAAAAAGTTCAAAGCAGTAACTGATACACTCAATTATAAAAGCTGCCCTTCCTGTGCAAGAAATGTAACTCAGCCCTTGGGCTAGATGCCATTCTGTGTCATTGATGTAAACCTGGCGGACGGTACAAATACTCTGATTTTAAAATGGCATGACTAGAAATGGAGTCTTTCCTCTAGCTTTTAAGTTTTAAGAAACATAAAATATGTACGTATGCTTGGCAACTTTTCCTTTCATTATATACAAAAGTGACTCTCTCTAAAATAACTGTCAAACTAAGAGGGACTGTCAGAAACCTATCACAGGAGGTAATCTATTTGCTCAGGTTGCTGAAGAGCAATGAAAAAGTAGATATTGAGTTTCAGTTTTCAGCACATACATTAAAGTCCCATGCCTGTAATTAGGTCTCCTACCTTCCAAATAGAATTTTAAAAAAGTTTGATACATGATTATTTTAAATTATTTTTCTATAATTGGTTAGTGGTATTGTGGAACACATATTTAAGGATTAATGATGAGAAACATTAGAAATCCAAAAAGTGTAAAATTCCATGCAAACTCAATTAAGTTTCAAGGACATTTCCATCAGAAAGAATGGAAATGAAGAAAGAACGGAGCCCCCAGGCTGGTTGTTGAGTGAGAATTACTGCTTACCCAGCATCCGTTTGCTTCATCAAATGTCCCCCATCTGCTCACAGAAACCTCTCTAAGATGCTTTTCTGAAGAATATTTGGCAGCATGTTTCCCAGGGCTGATGCCTAGAGGAGAGGGTTACATGGAGACTTGCTGTCTATCTTGATGGCAAACCCCTCCTAAGTAGGAATCCAGAGCTGGTGACTCACTTTGTAGTCTTGTATAGGTCTGGGGCAAGACAACATTATGGCAGTGGGGAGATATTCATGGTCAGGCTGGACAGGCCTCTGAGGTCTCTGACCTCTGTGGGTGTCCCTGTTCATTACTGGGGAACTGGACTCAATGGTCTGTAAGAGTCCCTTCCAACTCAAAAAAAAATTCTATGATTCTATGATTCTATGAATATTCCTGGTTTTATTACAAGTACAAATACTGATAAAGCCTACATTCAAATTGTTTATTCCTTGCTTTTGGAGAAGCTAAAACACTAGCACTAAGAGTTTTAATCAACGTAGATAATAGCTTGTCAGTTGTTATGCACAGTGGTACGTGCACCCAGTTTGAAATTTCAGTGCCATTAATGTTTTTAATTTTTTAAGTGATATGACACAGTACATGCAATCAACAATAATGAACATACCATGGTTCAGGACCCCTGATCTCTCAGCTAGTAATTTAAAATATTTTCATGTGTAGAGACAAGACAAGTATTATGTCCTAAATGGAGTCTAGGTCCCCAGCACTATTTCTCTCTCTATTTGATCCCTAAAAACAACTGTTTTCTTGCCAAAGATTTTGCATCGTTAAATCTCCTTTCTGAAACAATGAATATTGTGTAGTTGCAGGCCACTTTTTCAAACCTGTGGACATTCCCTTTGCTTCTACTTCTTTAAGCAACCTGCAGTTGCAATACACTTTTGCAGTACAGTCTTGAACCTCTTTATTCCTTGTTTTTCAGTCACCATGGGCTGTGTCTGTGCTGTCTTTGTAACCAGGACCAGGGAATGACCTCTTTTCTCCCAGTCAGTTTTCTCAACACATCTACTGGTGTGGATGAAGCAAGCAAAGGCAACAAGAAAAGCAAATACAATTATACTACCAAGCAGGAGTATCATTTATTATAGATGATAATCACATGTTGGTTTGTCACTAGGTGTGTTTAATCAACAACTTTCTTTTTGAAATAAGAGTGAAGATAAAAGAAAAGTTCAAATAGGATTCCTACATGTCTCGTTTTCATTAAAGATTAGATCTGCTACAACACGATGAACTGAGGATAATATAATGTAACGTCCAAACACTTTTTTTCAAGTAATGTTAACACTGAATGAAAGGTATACAGGCTTCAATGAAATTAGGCAGTTGAGGCCTAGTTGAATGCTATTTGTTGTTGAATGGTATTTGTGACAGTGTTGAAAGAAATGGCTGATGTTATTGTAAAGTTACTGTCTGTCATCTATGAAAAACGGTGTTCTGCACAGGTCTGTGAGTGTTAGAAATGGGCTTTCTTGAAGAGCTGTCTTTATGGAAAAGGAGGCATTGCTTGCAAACTGGTAAATTGGGAAAAAAAAAAAAAAAAAAAAAAAAGTAACATTTCTGATTTTTCTGATTTCCAATTTAGTTATTAGAAAATCCCCATCATCTCTCTTTATATTATATGAATACTCCATGGTGTCCTTGGGATGACAAGATGCCTGTACTGCTATTTAGATATGCACAAATACAACAAATCCATGGGCAGATCTTTCCCCTACTGCATTTTTTTAATGTATTTCTTTATTGCTAAACTAAAAGGAAAATAATAGTAGAAAAAATTCAATCACCTTAATCAGCACATGCAAGTCTTAAAAATCTTTTTCTTGCTCTGTAATACTGAAAAGACCTGATGGGAAATGTTACCTTCCAAATTTTGCTCTGTGTATATGCATTTCCTATTTAAACCCTCACTCAGCAAGAGAAGGAAAAACACTTCTCAGTTTCAGTGTAAGTGCCCCATGGAATTTTCTACAGGAAAAATATCACTTTAGATCTGTCAGACAATAACATTTTATTACCTCAAGGATGTTATCTGAACCTGAGGTCTAATATCTAAATGAACTGCAGTTCAGATTATTTGAGATTTAGCAGAAAGACAGAGGGATGGAAAGTTTCATAGAAAGATTCTATGGGGAGAAGTCTCATTCATTTATTGTGGATAAATATGATGAAAAGGTATTCATATACCAAGTTTTAATAACTGTATGGTTAACAGGAGGAACAGTAGACAGCTTTGAGCAGTAGCTGACATACAGAACAGGAGAGTTGGAAGAGTAATATTTCCAAGAAGATTAATTTAATTTAAAGGCAGAATGTTTTTTGGCTATTGGAAAGTCCTCTGTTGTGTTGAGCAAAAGGATAGATATACTGGCTGAAAATAAACCTGTAAAAGTGAGGTAATGCATTTACTAAAACAACAATAATTGCTATATCAGGATGGATCATATATTAAAGGCAATAAAACTCTGATTAATAGCTGTCAGGTTATTTCTTTATTTTCTCAAATATTTATTTGAGCGCAACATACTATAAATACTTTAAAGAAAATGTTTATCTTATATTTGTACATGATTGCACTCAGTAATACATGGAAGAGCAGCCACTGAAGTGGGAGGATCATAAGCCCAATGTATGTGAAGAGAGAGAGCAATAAATTTGATTCTTCTCAGCATTTTTCTGTTACAGGTTTTGAGAAACTTGTTAGATTTTAGTACCTGCAAATGTAAATGAAACCAACATAAAATACCATACATAACCTTATTACTTTAAATAACATAGAAAATATGGATTGGAAGACTCGTGTGCATGTTCTTTTTTTCTGTCTTAGACCTGAATAAAGCTGTAAAGAAGAAATTAATGCTCTAGTAAGTCACTGTCAACTCTTGCAAGTCCATTTGGGAGAAAATTTGACACTCCATTTTTTTTTTCTTGTTGTCCTTCTATCTCCTACTCTCCTTTCTGTGTATGTTTATTATTTGCCTCATTTCTGTGAAAACAAATCAGGCTCCATTAATAAAAGCAAAAACTGTTTAAGGCCATCCATCTTACTCTTTCTCCTCAAAGGTTTGCTGCCACTTGTTCTATCACAGAGGACTGCAAAACTTTTTTGCTCCACATTGTTACCCTCTAAAGATAAAATGAATAAATTGCTTAAGAAGATGTTGAAAGACTCTTAATGGTGCATTTATGATCATAACATACGTATTTGTGAGACCTAAGGATTTTTATTCATTCTATTTTTGTTCAATGTAAAATCAAGATTAACTTCTTAGATTTTCTGGACATCCTCGTTGTATAAATTTAATTTTTTACTCCTTTTCCTTGTACAACTTCTGAAATCTGACAGTAAGAACATTTTTATTTTTGTCTCAAACCTCTTTTTTATTCTTTGTCCATCTATTTTTTTTTCCCCCTATGATGCTTCTTATAACTTTACCAGTTACTTTGTGTTCCATTTCATTACGTTATTTATTTTTGCTTTTTCTTTAGGGCAGGATATGTCTACTGCTATGCATCTGCACAGTTCCTACAATGGAGCTTTGATCCTGGTTGGATTGCTTAAGTGCCATTAACATAAACGTGGTTAACAAAAATAGTAGTTTCAGCTTAGTATTTTTCATGCTAAATCAGGTTCAAAACTAGAAGAATAAAAGTTTTTTTGTAAGAAACATAAACATCCATGTTGATTTCATAAGTGAAACTGATTCTGTTTTTGAAGAGCGGAAGAAATTTAAATAATTCATCTGAAAGCAAAGTTCACTTCTGTTTTTATATTCTCAGAAGTGAATCATCAGATTAAACTAGCATGCCACAGTTTAGTGGTAAACCTCTAACACTACCAAATCTACATATGTAGATTTTGCTTTAATGTCACAGGCAACAGAATGTAATCAACTAACAAACAAAACAAGCAAACAGAAAATTCACATCCAAATAAACCAGAAAGAGGAGTTTATAGACACTCTACAGAACTGTTAGCTGTGCTATGCTTTTCAAAAGCTGGAATTTGTCCTACAGACATCTCAGAAGTTGCACATCTGTCCAAGAAGAATCATTGCACTTTATTTCTACTGTACATGTTTATCTTATATCTTATTCTTCATTACTGTTATGTACTATGCAAAATACATAAAGAAAAAAAGCAGTAATCAAACTATACATACTGTGAGCAGGGCTTTGTGAAGGCTGCAGTACTGTACAGAAGAAAGCCTTGAACAGATCTATCTCAAATTCAGGGTAATAATACATTTATTTCCTACCCACATTGCTCATGTAATCCACCAACTATTTTAGGAACGCCTAGATTCTTAAAAATACAGAAATTAAAGTGATTTCCTGATCAACCCTTACAGAAAGACACAAGTTTAAACATGAAAGCAACTATGAATGCTTTGGAGAGAAAAAAATAGAATGTAATGTTAATAATCCCTGTAATGTTAATAAGCTAACACCATGGGAGTGCTACAGATATCTAGGGGATATATGTATATAAGCTGCTCATTCAGCTTACGTGTTTGTCTTTTTCTTGGATGAGAAATAGTTGCTGTTTATTATTTCCTTAAATGCAACACAAGCATTTACTCATAACATCCAATCTGAGAACACCGTTCTTGTAACTGCTTATGAAAATCATAGATACAGAAATCAAAAGAAACTGTTTCAATCTGCTTGCATTTAAGGAAATAGGAAGTCTCTTTCCACCCTTGCGCATATTTAAGACTGTTTTCTGACAAACTGCTAGCTAAAGGCTTCAGTCTTTCTTTTTGTGCTTACTCCCTCAATGGAATAGCTGAGCTTTTGTAACTGTCCCTACTTTGAAGTTTTCTAGTGGATCCAGGTTGGTTTAAGTATCCTCTATTCCTCACTTCTGTCTTTTCTACCATTTTCTTCAAAAAGGAGCATGTTAAGAACATAAATTTCTATTCTGTTAAGAGTCTTCTCCTGCAGTTAGCTGGTTAGTAAATAATACTTTGCTCACTCACCTCACTCAACCTGCTGGCCACATTCTTTTTAATGCATCCCAGGATACCATTGGCCTTCTTGACCACAAGGCCACATTGCTGGTTTGTGGTCACCCTGCTGTCTACAGGGACACCCAGGCCCTGTTTGTAAGAGAATGTGATTGACTTCACTTCTTCCAGCAAAAAAAGAGAAGCAGGTCTAAGACATCTGTTTATCTCCAATTTAAACAACTTAATTTAGGTAGAATTATGTGTTTTACAGCTATTCACGTTGCTGTGAAAAGAAGCGCGGCTATACAAATAAGAAATCGCGCGGCTCTGCCCTCGCAACTCCCCCCGCCCCGCGCACGGAGGCGGCCCCCAGCCGCAGCCCCCAGCCGCAGCCCCCAGCCGCTCCCCCCCTCGCGCAGCGCCACTCCGAGGTGCCGCCTGCCGCAGCGACGGCGGCGGGGAGCCCTCGCGCCCAGAGGCGGCCTTCCCGGGGTCTGCCCTCTCCGCCCCCCTCCCACCTACCTGAGGGCAGCCGGCATCCGTCCGCGCAGCGGCGCACAGCCGGTGGCACCGCGCGCACAGCCTGCCTGCCTGCCTGCCGCCCTCCCTCGGACGAGGGTCCCCTTAGACGAAAGCACAGCCCCAGCCCGGCCGCTACCGCGAGGGACCGCGCCCGCGGCCGGAGCCCGGGGGCCGCGAGGAGGGAGGGCTGAGCGCCCGGTGACAGGTGAGGACGGCCCCCGCGCCGCTCCCTACCTCGCGCCGCTCTCCTCGCAGCCGGCGGCTCGCTTACCCTCGACCGCCGCCGCTCCCTCGCTCCGTTCCCCCGCCCTAACGCGGAGTTCAACGCGACCCCGCTAGCCGCGAGGCCCCGCCCCCCGCCCCGCACTGACGGCTCTCTCCGCCAATAGCGAAGAAGACGGCCGTCCTCGAGCTCCGCCCTCACCTCCTTCGACCAATAGGAGCTATCCGTGGTGCTGCCCCTCCGCCTTCCCGGCAGGCTCGGTTGGCTCGCAGCTGCCGAGCAACGGGCGCGGGGCTGCGGGTGGGGCCGCTGAGGGCGGTGGCCGGGCCCCCGCTGCGGGCCGGGGTTGGTGCCGCGGGATTGTGCCCGGGGCTTCTCGTTCGGGAGCTTTCGCCTCATAGATGGACGTTTTTTGTTCCCCTCCCCTTTTTCCCTCTTGGCTCAGCCATCAGGAGGATGGAAATATCTCCCGCACTCTCAAAGCTGTAATCTCGGCTTGCAGAAATGATAACTGGTATGTGAAGATGTTTCTAATTTTTTTGTTTCTTCACTTGTTTGTGAACCTAGGGTAGGGAGAAAGAACTGAAGTAACCTGCAGTGAGATTCTATCACTTTTGTAACTCCTTAAGCATAGTCAAGAATGTATGTTTGTGAACTACTTTATTAAGATAGTCCTGGTGGAGTATACTTTATATCACTGGGAGTCCAGGATTTTCTGAACAGTTCTTAAATCAGAGTCTATTACTTACAGGGCCTGCCTTACAGCATAAGATCACATGGCAGTGCCTTCTGCTTTCAGTATTTTACCAGTGCTGTGGTACAACTGGGTCTGGTTAATACCTGTTCAGATACAAGACAGAGTAAGGAAAATGTGTTTATTATTTCAGATCAGCCCTTTTTTACAAGCTTGTTATTATCTTCAAGAGAACAGATTGATGCTTTTGTTTTCTGTAGCAGAAACGTTACGTATAGAAGAAAACAGCACTTCCAAAGAGCATCGCTTTTCTGAGGACTCTATGGATTCTGCACTTAATTCAGTAAATCTGTCAAGCCCAGCCCGTCAAAATTCCACTGAATATCGTACTTCGGGGAGTGCAGCATATTACAGGAATTCCTTTCAGCCAGTGACTGCTACCTCAAATTCAGCCCCGATCCTGCGCCGGCTGTCATTGAGCTCTGCTGGGAACAGCAGTTACTATGAAGTCAGTAGGAATCGAATACAGAGGAGGACTGAAGGTATGCCTGAAGTTTCCAAAGTATGTAACAGCTTTTATGAACATGCAAAGTCCGTGAGTTATGAACAAAACAAAAGCATCAATCTGTTCAAAACGATGTTCAAAACGATGGGCTTTGTAGCTTTGTTATTTAATTCCTTGCTATGTTCTCTTGAAGATAATAACAAGCTCCAAGCCTGTTAACAAGTCTCCTGTGAGACAAGACTTACTGAAGAATAGTCATTCTCAAGTAATCACTGGTCCTTTACTACATTAAAAAATTTCCAGTAAAATGTCTAATAGACAAGTTTGAGACAGTCTTCCATAAATCATCTCAGCTGTATATGTTAAATATTATGAGCAGGATGTGGACATAAGGTTTGATTTTTTTTTTTCATTGTCTGATATTAGCATTAACACATATGCAATCTCAGTCAAGCATTTTCATTATCTTTCTTAATGGTTATCTTCTGAGAATTTGTTTAGGAGTGCATTATGTTTCTATTTTTTATAAATATAAAAAGAATTTTTTAACATAAAAAAACCTCTCATGTTAACTAGCAAATGTTTAATTTGTTCTACACAGTAGAGGGAGTCTCTAACTTCATATGCAAGAGGACAATTATCATCTGTAGATCTCCATATGTTCGGAGACAATAGCCATCACAAAAAACTGAAGAGACTACATGCAGAGCTGCAGAAGGCTGTAAATCCTAGACTCACATGCACACTAACACAATACAGTCTGATCACAATGCTGCAACTACGAGTCGTTAAACATCAGTGGGAACACCACTCCATTCTCTCATCATTGTATGTTCTCAGCTCCACTTGCACTAGGCCAACATCTAGCCTGAGGAAGAAGTTGGAAGCCTGATGCAAAAATCTGCATGAAACAAATGCTGCTTTGGCAAGAGACTTAAGAGCTGGAAAATATAGCTAACAGGTTCACAGAAGTGTAAACTCCACATTACCATCTTGAAAATTACTCTATGAAAGTTATAAAACATATGCTAGTGGAGCAGCATATTCTTGGGGGTAACTGGTACAATCTGTGAAACAAGTTCCTAGAATATGGTCTTTATTACTCTTCTTATATGACAACTTCCAATAATTTCTTGGGAAAATTCCAGAATTAAATAAAGGAAGAGTATTTTCCACAAACAAACAAACAACAGCAACAAAAAACACACAGAGAGCTTTTTAAGCACGTTTAACTTGTTCTATTAGCAATTACGTTCTCTCTCCTGAAGTCTGTATAAAACTGGAGTTTAGTGAAGAACTTGAGGTGTATTTCACAGTTATGATCTTCAGGCAACATTATCCCAAAGTGGAACAAAGACACCCAGAGAACCGGTTCCCTACTTAGTGAATTCAGTAAAGCAAGACATGCAATCCACCATAACATCTTCTATTAAACACAACACTTGTGACACTGCCATCTTGATGGGGGTAAGTGTGATCTTGAGGAGTGTAAAGCAGCATTTTGGTTAGAAAATGGGAGCTCTTCCTAAGAGCAGTGCTATTTCTGGGAGAAAAGGAGCTCTACTGGGCATAAAAATGGTGTATCTGTGATAAAATGCCACATTTCTGAAAGAAACTGTCCTCTTGCGGAGTGTAATGCTGTATGTTCCGGAGGAAATGGGAAATATTCAGCAGAGTCCTGGTATTTCTGGGAGAAGAGGTCTGATGTGGGGGGGGGAAGGTGATGTATCTGTGAGAAAGCTGGTGTTTCTGGGAGAAAATGCCAGGTATTGGTGAGGAAACAGATGCTAGAGAGGGAAAAGGCTGGTATTTTGGGGAAAAAAGGCCGTTTTTTAAAGAATAAGCTGGCATTTCTGGGAGAATATGTCCCATCTTTGGGAGAAAACGGGTGTATGTGGGAGAAAATGTCGTGTATTTGGGAGAAAGCTGGTGTATGTGGGAGAAAAGGCCATTGTGATGGGAGTCAGTGTGATCTTGAGGAGTGGAAAGCAGTATTCTTGAGATGAAACGTGAGGTATTTCTAAGAGTCCTGGTATTTCTGGGAGAAAATGTCTTGTTTTGGAGAGCCAAAGTCCCATTTTGGGGGCAGAAGCTGGTATTTCTGTGACACTGCCATCTTGATGGGGGTAAGTGTGATCTTGAGGAGTGTAAAGCAGCATTTTGGTTAGAAAATGGGAGCTCTTCCTAAGAGCAGTGCTATTTCTGGGAGAAAAGGAGCTCTACTGGGCATAAAAATGGTGTATCTGTGATAAAATGCCACATTTCTGAAAGAAACTGTCCTCTTGCGGAGTGTAATGCTGTATGTTCCGGAGGAAATGGGAAATATTCAGCAGAGTCCTGGTATTTCTGGGAGAAGAGGTCTGATGTGGGGGGGGGAAGGTGATGTATCTGTGAGAAAGCTGGTGTTTCTGGGAGAAAATGCCAGGTATTGGTGAGGAAAGAGATGCTAGAGAGGGAAAAGGCCATCCCTTTGGGAGAGAAGTGGTATTTCTGGGAGAAAATGCCCCAAATCGGGGAGTAAGTGTCATCCTGAGGCGTGTCATGGAGTAGATTTGGGAGGAAATGGAGGTGTTTCAAAGAGTAGCGGCACTTCTGGGAGTAAATGTCCTCAGTGGGAAAGACAATGTCCTCTTGAGGGAAGAAAACAGGTCTTTCTTACAGCAAATGTCATCCAATTTGGAGAAAATCTCCTCTCTTGGGGAGAAAAGTGGTCTTTCTGAGAGAAGGTGTCCTCTTCTTGGCTGCAAGTGTCCCATTTGGCATTGTCATGGAGGCTTTTTGGGGAGAAAGCGTGTGGCAGTTGTAAGAGAAGGGGTATTTCTGGGAGCAAATCTCCTCTTTTTGGAAGAGAAGGTGAAATTTCCAAGGGAAAAGTGGCATTTCTGGGAGGAAATGACATAGCTGGGGGAGAAAAGTGGGAACCGGTGGGAAAGAAGATCTTGTACTGGAGAGCAACGGTGGTCTTTTTGGTGTGCCAAGTGGTCTCTTGGGGAGACAACGTGGTAAATAGGGGAGACAATGTCCTCTGGAGGAGTGTCAAGTAGTATTTGGGAGAGCAAACGTCAGGTATTTCTCGGAAACCGGCTGTTTCTGGGAGATAGTAGCAGACTTGGTTGGAAAATGACAGGTGTTTGTGAGAAAGCTGGTATTTTGGGGAAAAAAGGCCGTTTTTTAAAGAATAAGCTGGCATTACTGGGAGAATATGTCCCATCTTTGGGAGAAAACATACCTCACTTTTCATCTCAAGAATACTGCTTTCCACTCCTCAAGATCACACTGACTCCCATCACAATGGCCTTTTCTCCCACATACACCAGCTTTCTCCCAAATACACGACATTTTCTCCCACATACACCCGTTTTCTCCCAAAGATGGGACATATTCTCCCAGAAATGCCAGCTTATTCTTTAAAAAACGGCCTTTTTTCCCCAAAATACCAGCCTTTTCCCTCTCTAGCATCTGTTTCCTCACCAATACCTGGCATTTTCTCCCAGAAACACCAGCTTTCTCACAGATACATCACCTTCCCCCCCCCACATCAGACCTCTTCTCCCAGAAATACCAGGACTCTGCTGAATATTTCCCATTTCCTCCGGAACATACAGCATTACACTCCGCAAGAGGACAGTTTCTTTCAGAAATGTGGCATTTTATCACAGATACACCATTTTTATGCCCAGTAGAGCTCCTTTTCTCCCAGAAATAGCACTGCTCTTAGGAAGAGCTCCCATTTTCTAACCAAAATGCTGCTTTACACTCCTCAAGATCACACTTACCCCCATCAAGATGGCAGTGTCACAGAAATACCAGCTTCTGCCCCCAAAATGGGACTTTGGCTCTCCAAAACAAGACATTTTCTCCCAGAAATACCAGGACTCTTAGAAATACCTCACGTTTCATCTCAAGAATACTGCTTTCCACTCCTCAAGATCACACTGACTCCCATCACAATGGCCTTTTCTCCCACATACACCAGCTTTCTCCCAAATACACGACATTTTCTCCCACATACACCCGTTTTCTCCCAAAGATGGGACATATTCTCCCAGAAATGCTAGCTTATTCTTTAAAAAACGGCCTTTTTTCCCCAAAATACCAGCTTTCTCACAAACACCTGTCATTTTCCAACCAAGTCTGCTACTATCTCCCAGAAACAGCCGGTTTCCGAGAAATACCTGACGTTTGCTCTCCCAAATACTACTTGACACTCCTCCAGAGGACATTGTCTCCCCTATTTACCACGTTGTCTCCCCAAGAGACCACTTGGCACACCAAAAAGACCACCGTTGCTCTCCAGTACAAGATCTTCTTTCCCACCGGTTCCCACTTTTCTCCCCCAGCTATGTCATTTCCTCCCAGAAATGCCACTTTTCCCTTGGAAATTTCACCTTCTCTTCCAAAAAGAGGAGATTTGCTCCCAGAAATACCCCTTCTCTTACAACTGCCACACGCTTTCTCCCCAAAAAGCCTCCATGACAATGCCAAATGGGACACTTGCAGCCAAGAAGAGGACACCTTCTCTCAGAAAGACCACTTTTCTCCCCAAGAGAGGAGATTTTCTCCCAATTGGATGACATTTGCTGTAAGAAAGACCTGTTTTCTTCCCTCAAGAGGACATTGTCTTTCCCACTGAGGACATTTTCTCCCAGAAGTGCCGCTACTCTTTGAAACACCTCCATTTCCTCCCAAATCTACTTCATGACACGCCTCAGGATGACACTTGCATCTCTATC
This sequence comes from Phasianus colchicus, assembly GCF_987193195.1. Classification (NCBI taxonomy): domain Eukaryota; kingdom Metazoa; phylum Chordata; class Aves; order Galliformes; family Phasianidae; genus Phasianus; species Phasianus colchicus. The sequence continues at coordinate 381,674 of NW_028325241.1, read as the reverse complement.
CTCACCAATACCTGGCATTTTCTCCCAGAAACACCAGCTTTCTCACAGATACATCACCTTCCCCCCCCCACATCAGACCTCTTCTCCCAGAAATACCAGGACTCTGCTGAATATTTCCCATTTCCTCCGGAACATACAGCATTACACTCCGCAAGAGGACAGTTTCTTTCAGAAATGTGGCATTTTATCACAGATACACCATTTTTATGCCCAGTAGAGCTCCTTTTCTCCCAGAAATAGCACTGCTCTTAGGAAGAGCTCCCATTTTCTAACCAAAATGCTGCTTTACACTCCTCAAGATCACACTTACCCCCATCAAGATGGCAGTGTCACAGAAATACCAGCTTCTGCCCCCAAAATGGGACTTTGGCTCTCCAAAACAAGACATTTTCTCCCAGAAATACCAGGACTCTTAGAAATACCTCACGTTTCATCTCAAGAATACTGCTTTCCACTCCTCAAGATCACATTGACTCCCATCACAATGGCCTTTTCTCCCACATACACCAGCTTTCTCCCAAATACACGACATTTTCTCCCACATACACCCGTTTTCTCCCAAAGATGGGACATATTCTCCCAGAAATGCCAGCTTATTCTTTGAGAAACGGCCTTTTTTCCCCAAAATACCAGCCTTTTCCCTCTCTAGCATCTCTTTCCTCACCAATACCTGGCATTTTCTCCCAGAAACACCAGCTTTCTCACAGATACATCACCTTCCCCCCCCCCACATCAGACCTCTTCTCCCAGAAATACCAGGACTCTGCTGAATATTTCCCATTTCCTCCGGAACATACAGCATTACACTCCGCAAGAGGACAGTTTCTTTCAGAAATGTGGCATTTTATCACAGATACACCATTTTTATGCCCAGTAGAGCTCCTTTTCTCCCAGAAATAGCACTGCTCTTAGGAAGAGCTCCCATTTTCTAACCAAAATGCTGCTTTACACTCCTCAAGATCACACTTACCCCCATCAAGATGGCAGTGTCACAGAAATACCAGCTTCTGCCCCCAAAATGGGACTTTGGCTCTCCAAAACAAGACATTTTCTCCCAGAAATACCAGGACTCTTAGAAATACCTCACGTTTCATCTCAAGAATACTGCTTTCCACTCCTCAAGATCACACTGACTCCCATCACAATGGCCTTTTCTCCCACATACACCAGCTTTCTCCCAAATACACGACATTTTCTCCCACATACACCCGTTTTCTCCCAAAGATGGGACATATTCTCCCAGAAATGCCAGCTTATTCTTTAAAAAACGGCCTTTTTTCCCCAAAATACCAGCCTTTTCCCTCTCTAGCATCTGTTTCCTCACCAATACCTGGCATTTTCTCCCAGAAACACCAGCTTTCTCACAGATACATCACCTTCCCCCCCCACATCAGACCTCTTCTCCCAGAAATACCAGGACTCTGCTGAATATTTCCCATTTCCTCCGGAACATACAGCATTACACTCCGCAAGAGGACAGTTTCTTTCAGAAATGTGGCATTTTATCACAGATACACCATTTTTATGCCCAGTAGAGCTCCTTTTCTCCCAGAAATAGCACTGCTCTTAGGAAGAGCTCCCATTTTCTAACCAAAATGCTGCTTTACACTCCTCAAGATCACACTTACCCCCATCAAGATGGCAGTGTCACAGAAATACCAGCTTCTGCCCCCAAAATGGGACTTTGGCTCTCCAAAACAAGACATTTTCTCCCAGAAATACCAGGACTCTTAGAAATACCTCACGTTTCATCTCAAGAATACTGCTTTCCACTCCTCAAGATCACACTGACTCCCATCACAATGGCCTTTTCTCCCACATACACCAGCTTTCTCCCAAATACACGACATTTTCTCCCACATACACCCGTTTTCTCCCAAAGATGGGACATATTCTCCCAGAAATGCCAGCTTATTCTTTAAAAAACGGCCTTTTTTCCCCAAAATACCAGCCTTTTCCCTCTCTAGCATCTGTTTCCTCACCAATACCTGGCATTTTCTCCCAGAAACACCAGCTTTCTCACAGATACATCACCTTCCCCCCCACATCAGACCTCTTCTCCCAGAAATACCAGGACTCTGCTGAATATTTCCCATTTCCTCCGGAACATACAGCATTACACTCCGCAAGAGGACAGTTTCTTTCAGAAATGTGGCATTTTATCACAGATACACCATTTTTATGCCCAGTAGAGCTCCTTTTCTCCCAGAAATAGCACTGCTCTTAGGAAGAGCTCCCATTTTCTAACCAAAATGCTGCTTTACACTCCTCAAGATCACACTTACCCCCATCAAGATGGCAGTGTCACAGAAATACCAGCTTCTGCCCCCAAAATGGGACTTTGGCTCTCCAAAACAAGACATTTTCTCCCAGAAATACCAGGACTCTTAGAAATACCTCACGTTTCATCTCAAGAATACTGCTTTCCACTCCTCAAGATCACACTGACTCCCATCACAATGGCCTTTTCTCCCACATACACCAGCTTTCTCCCAAATACACGACATTTTCTCCCACATACACCCGTTTTCTCCCAAAGATGGGACATATTCTCCCAGAAATGCCAGCTTATTCTTTGAGAAACGGCCTTTTTTCCCCAAAATACCAGCCTTTTCCCTCTCTAGCATCTCTTTCCTCACCAATACCTGGCATTTTCTCCCAGAAACACCAGCTTTCTCACAGATACATCACCTTCCCCCCCCCCACATCAGACCTCTTCTCCCAGAAATACCAGGACTCTGCTGAATATTTCCCATTTCCTCCGGAACATACAGCATTACACTCCGCAAGAGGACAGTTTCTTTCAGAAATGTGGCATTTTATCACAGATACACCATTTTTATGCCCAGTAGAGCTCCTTTTCTCCCAGAAATAGCACTGCTCTTAGGAAGAGCTCCCATTTTCTAACCAAAATGCTGCTTTACACTCCTCAAGATCACACTTACCCCCATCAAGATGGCAGTGTCAGAGAAATACCAGCTTCTGCCCCCAAAATGGGACTTTGGCTCTCCAAAACAAGACATTTTCTCCCAGAAATACCAGGACTCTTAGAAATACCTCACGTTTCATCTCAAGAATACTGCTTTCCACTCCTCAAGATCACACTGACTCCCATCACAATGGCCTTTTCTCCCACATACACCAGCTTTCTCCCAAATACACGACATTTTCTCCCACATACACCCGTTTTCTCCCAAAGATGGGACATATTCTCCCAGAAATGCCAGCTTATTCTTTAAAAAACGGCCTTTTTTCCCCAAAATACCAGCCTTTTCCCTCTCTAGCATCTGTTTCCTCACCAATACCTGGCATTTTCTCCCAGAAACACCAGCTTTCTCACAGATACATCACCTTCCCCCCCCCACATCAGACCTCTTCTCCCAGAAATACCAGGACTCTGCTGAATATTTCCCATTTCCTCCGGAACATACAGCATTACACTCCGCAAGAGGACAGTTTCTTTCAGAAATGTGGCATTTTATCACAGATACACCATTTTTATGCCCAGTAGAGCTCCTTTTCTCCCAGAAATAGCACTGCTCTTAGGAAGAGCTCCCATTTTCTAACCAAAATGCTGCTTTACACTCCTCAAGATCACACTTACCCCCATCAAGATGGCAGTGTCACAGAAATACCAGCTTCTGCCCCCAAAATGGGACTTTGGCTCTCCAAAACAAGACATTTTCTCCCAGAAATACCAGGACTCTTAGAAATACCTCACGTTTCATCTCAAGAATACTGCTTTCCACTCCTCAAGATCACACTGACTCCCATCACAATGGCCTTTTCTCCCACATACACCAGCTTTCTCCCAAATACACGACATTTTCTCCCACATACACCCGTTTTCTCCCAAAGATGGGACATATTCTCCCAGAAATGCCAGCTTATTCTTTAAAAAACGGCCTTTTTTCCCCAAAATACCAGCCTTTTCCCTCTCTAGCATCTGTTTCCTCACCAATACCTGGCATTTTCTCCCAGAAACACCAGCTTTCTCACAGATACATCACCTTCCCCCCCCCACATCAGACCTCTTCTCCCAGAAATACCAGGACTCTGCTGAATATTTCCCATTTCCTCCGGAACATACAGCATTACACTCCGCAAGAGGACAGTTTCTTTCAGAAATGTGGCATTTTATCACAGATACACCATTTTTATGCCCAGTAGAGCTCCTTTTCTCCCAGAAATAGCACTGCTCTTAGGAAGAGCTCCCATTTTCTAACCAAAATGCTGCTTTACACTCCTCAAGATCACACTTACCCCCATCAAGATGGCAGTGTCAGAGAAATACCAGCTTCTGCCCCCAAAATGGGACTTTGGCTCTCCAAAACAAGACATTTTCTCCCAGAAATACCAGGACTCTTAGAAATACCTCACGTTTCATCTCAAGAATACTGCTTTCCACTCCTCAAGATCACACTGACTCCCATCACAATGGCCTTTTCTCCCACATACACCAGCTTTCTCCCAAATACACGACATTTTCTCCCACATACACCCGTTTTCTCCCAAAGATGGGACATATTCTCCCAGAAATGCCAGCTTATTCTTTAAAAAACGGCCTTTTTTCCCCAAAATACCAGCCTTTTCCCTCTCTAGCATCTGTTTCCTCACCAATACCTGGCATTTTCTCCCAGAAACACCAGCTTTCTCACAGATACATCACCTTCCCCCCCCCACATCAGACCTCTTCTCCCAGAAATACCAGGACTCTGCTGAATATTTCCCATTTCCTCCGGAACATACAGCATTACACTCCGCAAGAGGACAGTTTCTTTCAGAAATGTGGCATTTTATCACAGATACACCATTTTTATGCCCAGTAGAGCTCCTTTTCTCCCAGAAATAGCACTGCTCTTAGGAAGAGCTCCCATTTTCTAACCAAAATGCTGCTTTACACTCCTCAAGATCACACTTACCCCCATCAAGATGGCAGTGTCACAGAAATACCAGCTTCTGCCCCCAAAATGGGACTTTGGCTCTCCAAAACAAGACATTTTCTCCCAGAAATACCAGGACTCTTAGAAATACCTCACGTTTCATCTCAATACTGCTTTCCACTCCTCAAGATCACACTGACTCCCATCACAATGGCCTTTTCTCCCACATACACCAGCTTTCTCCCAAATACACGACATTTTCTCCCACATACACCCGTTTTCTCCCAAAGATGGGACATATTCTCCCAGAAATGCCAGCTTATTCTTTAAAAAACGGCCTTTTTTCCCCAAAATACCAGCCTTTTCCCTCTCTAGCATCTGTTTCCTCACCAATACCTGGCATTTTCTCCCAGAAACACCAGCTTTCTCACAGATACATCACCTTCCCCCCCACATCAGACCTCTTCTCCCAGAAATACCAGGACTCTGCTGAATATTTCCCATTTCCTCCGGAACATACAGCATTACACTCCGCAAGAGGACAGTTTCTTTCAGAAATGTGGCATTTTATCACAGATACACCATTTTTATGCCCAGTAGAGCTCCTTTTCTCCCAGAAATAGCACTGCTCTTAGGAAGAGCTCCCATTTTCTAACCAAAATGCTGCTTTACACTCCTCAAGATCACACTTACCCCCATCAAGATGGCAGTGTCACAGAAATACCAGCTTCTGCCCCCAAAATGGGACTTTGGCTCTCCAAAACAAGACATTTTCTCCCAGAAATACCAGGACTCTTAGAAATACCTCACGTTTCATCTCAAGAATACTGCTTTCCACTCCTCAAGATCACACTGACTCCCATCACAATGGCCTTTTCTCCCACATACACCAGCTTTCTCCCAAATACACGACATTTTCTCCCACATACACCCGTTTTCTCCCAAAGATGGGACATATTCTCCCAGAAATGCCAGCTTATTCTTTGAGAAACGGCCTTTTTTCCCCAAAATACCAGCCTTTTCCCTCTCTAGCATCTCTTTCCTCACCAATACCTGGCATTTTCTCCCAGAAACACCAGCTTTCTCACAGATACATCACCTTCCCCCCCCCCACATCAGACCTCTTCTCCCAGAAATACCAGGACTCTGCTGAATATTTCCCATTTCCTCCGGAACATACAGCATTACACTCCGCAAGAGGACAGTTTCTTTCAGAAATGTGGCATTTTATCACAGATACACCATTTTTATGCCCAGTAGAGCTCCTTTTCTCCCAGAAATAGCACTGCTCTTAGGAAGAGCTCCCATTTTCTAACCAAAATGCTGCTTTACACTCCTCAAGATCACACTTACCCCCATCAAGATGGCAGTGTCACAGAAATACCAGCTTCTGCCCCCAAAATGGGACTTTGGCTCTCCAAAACAAGACATTTTCTCCCAGAAATACCAGGACTCTTAGAAATACCTCACGTTTCATCTCAATACTGCTTTCCACTCCTCAAGATCACACTGACTCCCATCACAATGGCCTTTTCTCCCACATACACCAGCTTTCTCCCAAATACACGACATTTTCTCCCACATACACCCGTTTTCTCCCAAAGATGGGACATATTCTCCCAGAAATGCCAGCTTATTCTTTAAAAAACGGCCTTTTTTCCCCAAAATACCAGCCTTTTCCCTCTCTAGCATCTGTTTCCTCACCAATACCTGGCATTTTCTCCCAGAAACACCAGCTTTCTCACAGATACATCACCTTCCCCCCCACATCAGACCTCTTCTCCCAGAAATACCAGGACTCTGCTGAATATTTCCCATTTCCTCCGGAACATACAGCATTACACTCCGCAAGAGGACAGTTTCTTTCAGAAATGTGGCATTTTATCACAGATACACCATTTTTATGCCCAGTAGAGCTCCTTTTCTCCCAGAAATAGCACTGCTCTTAGGAAGAGCTCCCATTTTCTAACCAAAATGCTGCTTTACACTCCTCAAGATCACACTTACCCCCATCAAGATGGCAGTGTCAGAGAAATACCAGCTTCTGCCCCCAAAATGGGACTTTGGCTCTCCAAAACAAGACATTTTCTCCCAGAAATACCAGGACTCTTAGAAATACCTCACGTTTCATCTCAAGAATACTGCTTTCCACTCCTCAAGATCACACTGACTCCCATCACAATGGCCTTTTCTCCCACATACACCAGCTTTCTCCCAAATACACGACATTTTCTCCCACATACACCCGTTTTCTCCCAAAGATGGGACATATTCTCCCAGAAATGCCAGCTTATTCTTTAAAAAACGGCCTTTTTTCCCCAAAATACCAGCCTTTTCCCTCTCTAGCATCTGTTTCCTCACCAATACCTGGCATTTTCTCCCAGAAACACCAGCTTTCTCACAGATACATCACCTTCCCCCCCCCACATCAGACCTCTTCTCCCAGAAATACCAGGACTCTGCTGAATATTTCCCATTTCCTCCGGAACATACAGCATTACACTCCGCAAGAGGACAGTTTCTTTCAGAAATGTGGCATTTTATCACAGATACACCATTTTTATGCCCAGTAGAGCTCCTTTTCTCCCAGAAATAGCACTGCTCTTAGGAAGAGCTCCCATTTTCTAACCAAAATGCTGCTTTACACTCCTCAAGATCACACTTACCCCCATCAAGATGGCAGTGTCAGAGAAATACCAGCTTCTGCCCCCAAAATGGGACTTTGGCTCTCCAAAACAAGACATTTTCTCCCAGAAATACCAGGACTCTTAGAAATACCTCACGTTTCATCTCAAGAATACTGCTTTCCACTCCTCAAGATCACACTGACTCCCATCACAATGGCCTTTTCTCCCACATACACCAGCTTTCTCCCAAATACACGACATTTTCTCCCACATACACCCGTTTTCTCCCAAAGATGGGACATATTCTCCCAGAAATGCCAGCTTATTCTTTAAAAAACGGCCTTTTTTCCCCAAAATACCAGCCTTTTCCCTCTCTAGCATCTGTTTCCTCACCAATACCTGGCATTTTCTCCCAGAAACACCAGCTTTCTCACAGATACATCACCTTCCCCCCCCCACATCAGACCTCTTCTCCCAGAAATACCAGGACTCTGCTGAATATTTCCCATTTCCTCCGGAACATACAGCATTACACTCCGCAAGAGGACAGTTTCTTTCAGAAATGTGGCATTTTATCACAGATACACCATTTTTATGCCCAGTAGAGCTCCTTTTCTCCCAGAAATAGCACTGCTCTTAGGAAGAGCTCCCATTTTCTAACCAAAATGCTGCTTTACACTCCTCAAGATCACACTTACCCCCATCAAGATGGCAGTGTCACAGAAATACCAGCTTCTGCCCCCAAAATGGGACTTTGGCTCTCCAAAACAAGACATTTTCTCCCAGAAATACCAGGACTCTTAGAAATACCTCACGTTTCATCTCAAGAATACTGCTTTCCACTCCTCAAGATCACACTGACTCCCATCACAATGGCCTTTTCTCCCACATACACCAGCTTTCTCCCAAATACACGACATTTTCTCCCACATACACCCGTTTTCTCCCAAAGATGGGACATATTCTCCCAGAAATGCCAGCTTATTCTTTAAAAAACGGCCTTTTTTCCCCAAAATACCAGCCTTTTCCCTCTCTAGCATCTGTTTCCTCACCAATACCTGGCATTTTCTCCCAGAAACACCAGCTTTCTCACAGATACATCACCTTCCCCCCCCCACATCAGACCTCTTCTCCCAGAAATACCAGGACTCTGCTGAATATTTCCCATTTCCTCCGGAACATACAGCATTACACTCCGCAAGAGGACAGTTTCTTTCAGAAATGTGGCATTTTATCACAGATACACCATTTTTATGCCCAGTAGAGCTCCTTTTCTCCCAGAAATAGCACTGCTCTTAGGAAGAGCTCCCATTTTCTAACCAAAATGCTGCTTTACACTCCTCAAGATCACACTTACCCCCATCAAGATGGCAGTGTCAGAGAAATACCAGCTTCTGCCCCCAAAATGGGACTTTGGCTCTCCAAAACAAGACATTTTCTCCCAGAAATACCAGGACTCTTAGAAATACCTCACGTTTCATCTCAAGAATACTGCTTTCCACTCCTCAAGATCACACTGACTCCCATCACAATGGCCTTTTCTCCCACATACACCAGCTTTCTCCCAAATACACGACATTTTCTCCCACATACACCCGTTTTCTCCCAAAGATGGGACATATTCTCCCAGAAATGCCAGCTTATTCTTTGAGAAACGGCCTTTTTTCCCCAAAATACCAGCCTTTTCCCTCTCTAGCATCTCTTTCCTCACCAATACCTGGCATTTTCTCCCAGAAACACCAGCTTTCTCACAGATACATCACCTTCCCCCCCCCCACATCAGACCTCTTCTCCCAGAAATACCAGGACTCTGCTGAATATTTCCCATTTCCTCCGGAACATACAGCATTACACTCCGCAAGAGGACAGTTTCTTTCAGAAATGTGGCATTTTATCACAGATACACCATTTTTATGCCCAGTAGAGCTCCTTTTCTCCCAGAAATAGCACTGCTCTTAGGAAGAGCTCCCATTTTCTAACCAAAATGCTGCTTTACACTCCTCAAGATCACACTTACCCCCATCAAGATGGCAGTGTCACAGAAATACCAGCTTCTGCCCCCAAAATGGGACTTTGGCTCTCCAAAACAAGACATTTTCTCCCAGAAATACCAGGACTCTTAGAAATACCTCACGTTTCATCTCAAGAATACTGCTTTCCACTCCTCAAGATCACACTGACTCCCATCACAATGGCCTTTTCTCCCACATACACCAGCTTTCTCCCAAATACACGACATTTTCTCCCACATACACCCGTTTTCTCCCAAAGATGGGACATATTCTCCCAGAAATGCCAGCTTATTCTTTAAAAAACGGCCTTTTTTCCCCAAAATACCAGCCTTTTCCCTCTCTAGCATCTGTTTCCTCACCAATACCTGGCATTTTCTCCCAGAAACACCAGCTTTCTCACAGATACATCACCTTCCCCCCCCCACATCAGACCTCTTCTCCCAGAAATACCAGGACTCTGCTGAATATTTCCCATTTCCTCCGGAACATACAGCATTACACTCCGCAAGAGGACAGTTTCTTTCAGAAATGTGGCATTTTATCACAGATACACCATTTTTATGCCCAGTAGAGCTCCTTTTCTCCCAGAAATAGCACTGCTCTTAGGAAGAGCTCCCATTTTCTAACCAAAATGCTGCTTTACACTCCTCAAGATCACACTTACCCCCATCAAGATGGCAGTGTCACAGAAATACCAGCTTCTGCCCCCAAAATGGGACTTTGGCTCTCCAAAACAAGACATTTTCTCCCAGAAATACCAGGACTCTTAGAAATACCTCACGTTTCATCTCAAGAATACTGCTTTCCACTCCTCAAGATCACACTGACTCCCATCACAATGGCCTTTTCTCCCACATACACCAGCTTTCTCCCAAATACACGACATTTTCTCCCACATACACCCGTTTTCTCCCAAAGATGGGACATATTCTCCCAGAAATGCCAGCTTATTCTTTGAGAAACGGCCTTTTTTCCCCAAAATACCAGCCTTTTCCCTCTCTAGCATCTCTTTCCTCACCAATACCTGGCATTTTCTCCCAGAAACACCAGCTTTCTCACAGATACATCACCTTCCCCCCCCCACATCAGACCTCTTCTCCCAGAAATACCAGGACTCTGCTGAATATTTCCCATTTCCTCCGGAACATACAGCATTACACTCCGCAAGAGGACAGTTTCTTTCAGAAATGTGGCATTTTATCACAGATACACCATTTTTATGCCCAGTAGAGCTCCTTTTCTCCCAGAAATAGCACTGCTCTTAGGAAGAGCTCCCATTTTCTAACCAAAATGCTGCTTTACACTCCTCAAGATCACACTTACCCCCATCAAGATGGCAGTGTCAGAGAAATACCAGCTTCTGCCCCCAAAATGGGACTTTGGCTCTCCAAAACAAGACATTTTCTCCCAGAAATACCAGGACTCTTAGAAATACCTCACGTTTCATCTCAAGAATACTGCTTTCCACTCCTCAAGATCACACTGACTCCCATCACAATGGCCTTTTCTCCCACATACACCAGCTTTCTCCCAAATACACGACATTTTCTCCCACATACACCCGTTTTCTCCCAAATATGGGACATATTCTCCCAGAAATGCCAGCTTATTCTTTAAAAAACGGCCTTTTTTCCCCAAAATACCAGCCTTTTCCCTCTCTAGCATCTGTTTCCTCACCAATACCTGGCATTTTCTCCCAGAAACACCAGCTTTCTCACAGATACATCACCTTCCCCCCCCCACATCAGACCTCTTCTCCCAGAAATACCAGGACTCTGCTGAATATTTCCCATTTCCTCCGGAACATACAGCATTACACTCCGCAAGAGGACAGTTTCTTTCAGAAATGTGGCATTTTATCACAGATACACCATTTTTATGCCCAGTAGAGCTCCTTTTCTCCCAGAAATAGCACTGCTCTTAGGAAGAGCTCCCATTTTCTAACCAAAATGCTGCTTTACACTCCTCAAGATCACACTTACCCCCATCAAGATGGCAGTGTCACAGAAATACCAGCTTCTGCCCCCAAAATGGGACTTTGGCTCTCCAAAACAAGACATTTTCTCCCAGAAATACCAGGACTCTTAGAAATACCTCACGTTTCATCTCAAGAATACTGCTTTCCACTCCTCAAGATCACACTGACTCCCATCACAATGGCCTTTTCTCCCACATACACCAGCTTTCTCCCAAATACACGACATTTTCTCCCACATACACCCGTTTTCTCCCAAAGATGGGACATATTCTCCCAGAAATGCCAGCTTATTCTTTGAGAAACGGCCTTTTTTCCCCAAAATACCAGCCTTTTCCCTCTCTAGCATCTCTTTCCTCACCAATACCTGGCATTTTCTCCCAGAAACACCAGCTTTCTCACAGATACATCACCTTCCCCCCCCCCACATCAGACCTCTTCTCCCAGAAATACCAGGACTCTGCTGAATATTTCCCATTTCCTCCGGAACATACAGCATTACACTCCGCAAGAGGACAGTTTCTTTCAGAAATGTGGCATTTTATCACAGATACACCATTTTTATGCCCAGTAGAGCTCCTTTTCTCCCAGAAATAGCACTGCTCTTAGGAAGAGCTCCCATTTTCTAACCAAAATGCTGCTTTACACTCCTCAAGATCACACTTACCCCCATCAAGATGGCAGTGTCACAGAAATACCAGCTTCTGCCCCCAAAATGGGACTTTGGCTCTCCAAAACAAGACATTTTCTCCCAGAAATACCAGGACTCTTAGAAATACCTCACGTTTCATCTCAAGAATACTGCTTTCCACTCCTCAAGATCACACTGACTCCCATCACAATGGCCTTTTCTCCCACATACACCAGCTTTCTCCCAAATACACGACATTTTCTCCCACATACACCCGTTTTCTCCCAAAGATGGGACATATTCTCCCAGAAATGCCAGCTTATTCTTTGAGAAACGGCCTTTTTTCCCCAAAATACCAGCCTTTTCCCTCTCTAGCATCTCTTTCCTCACCAATACCTGGCATTTTCTCCCAGAAACACCAGCTTTCTCACAGATACATCACCTTCCCCCCCCCCACATCAGACCTCTTCTCCCAGAAATACCAGGACTCTGCTGAATATTTCCCATTTCCTCCGGAACATACAGCATTACACTCCGCAAGAGGACAGTTTCTTTCAGAAATGTGGCATTTTATCACAGATACACCATTTTTATGCCCAGTAGAGCTCCTTTTCTCCCAGAAATAGCACTGCTCTTAGGAAGAGCTCCCATTTTCTAACCAAAATGCTGCTTTACACTCCTCAAGATCACACTTACCCCCATCAAGATGGCAGTGTCAGAGAAATACCAGCTTCTGCCCCCAAAATGGGACTTTGGCTCTCCAAAACAAGACATTTTCTCCCAGAAATACCAGGACTCTTAGAAATACCTCACGTTTCATCTCAAGAATACTGCTTTCCACTCCTCAAGATCACACTGACTCCCATCACAATGGCCTTTTCTCCCACATACACCAGCTTTCTCCCAAATACACGACATTTTCTCCCACATACACCCGTTTTCTCCCAAAGATGGGACATATTCTCCCAGAAATGCCAGCTTATTCTTTAAAAAACGGCCTTTTTTCCCCAAAATACCAGCCTTTTCCCTCTCTAGCATCTGTTTCCTCACCAATACCTGGCATTTTCTCCCAGAAACACCAGCTTTCTCACAGATACATCACCTTCCCCCCCCCACATCAGACCTCTTCTCCCAGAAATACCAGGACTCTGCTGAATATTTCCCATTTCCTCCGGAACATACAGCATTACACTCCGCAAGAGGACAGTTTCTTTCAGAAATGTGGCATTTTATCACAGATACACCATTTTTATGCCCAGTAGAGCTCCTTTTCTCCCAGAAATAGCACTGCTCTTAGGAAGAGCTCCCATTTTCTAACCAAAATGCTGCTTTACACTCCTCAAGATCACACTTACCCCCATCAAGATGGCAGTGTCACAGAAATACCAGCTTCTGCCCCCAAAATGGGACTTTGGCTCTCCAAAACAAGACATTTTCTCCCAGAAATACCAGGACTCTTAGAAATACCTCACGTTTCATCTCAAGAATACTGCTTTCCACTCCTCAAGATCACACTGACTCCCATCACAATGGCCTTTTCTCCCACATACACCAGCTTTCTCCCAAATACACGACATTTTCTCCCACATACACCCGTTTTCTCCCAAAGATGGGACATATTCTCCCAGAAATGCCAGCTTATTCTTTGAGAAACGGCCTTTTTTCCCCAAAATACCAGCCTTTTCCCTCTCTAGCATCTCTTTCCTCACCAATACCTGGCATTTTCTCCCAGAAACACCAGCTTTCTCACAGATACATCACCTTCCCCCCCCCACATCAGACCTCTTCTCCCAGAAATACCAGGACTCTGCTGAATATTTCCCATTTCCTCCGGAACATACAGCATTACACTCCGCAAGAGGACAGTTTCTTTCAGAAATGTGGCATTTTATCACAGATACACCATTTTTATGCCCAGTAGAGCTCCTTTTCTCCCAGAAATAGCACTGCTCTTAGGAAGAGCTCCCATTTTCTAACCAAAATGCTGCTTTACACTCCTCAAGATCACACTTACCCCCATCAAGATGGCAGTGTCAGAGAAATACCAGCTTCTGCCCCCAAAATGGGACTTTGGCTCTCCAAAACAAGACATTTTCTCCCAGAAATACCAGGACTCTTAGAAATACCTCACGTTTCATCTCAAGAATACTGCTTTCCACTCCTCAAGATCACACTGACTCCCATCACAATGGCCTTTTCTCCCACATACACCAGCTTTCTCCCAAATACACGACATTTTCTCCCACATACACCCGTTTTCTCCCAAATATGGGACATATTCTCCCAGAAATGCCAGCTTATTCTTTAAAAAACGGCCTTTTTTCCCCAAAATACCAGCCTTTTCCCTCTCTAGCATCTGTTTCCTCACCAATACCTGGCATTTTCTCCCAGAAACACCAGCTTTCTCACAGATACATCACCTTCCCCCCCCCACATCAGACCTCTTCTCCCAGAAATACCAGGACTCTGCTGAATATTTCCCATTTCCTCCGGAACATACAGCATTACACTCCGCAAGAGGACAGTTTCTTTCAGAAATGTGGCATTTTATCACAGATACACCATTTTTATGCCCAGTAGAGCTCCTTTTCTCCCAGAAATAGCACTGCTCTTAGGAAGAGCTCCCATTTTCTAACCAAAATGCTGCTTTACACTCCTCAAGATCACACTTACCCCCATCAAGATGGCAGTGTCACAGAAATACCAGCTTCTGCCCCCAAAATGGGACTTTGGCTCTCCAAAACAAGACATTTTCTCCCAGAAATACCAGGACTCTTAGAAATACCTCACGTTTCATCTCAAGAATACTGCTTTCCACTCCTCAAGATCACACTGACTCCCATCACAATGGCCTTTTCTCCCACATACACCAGCTTTCTCCCAAATACACGACATTTTCTCCCACATACACCCGTTTTCTCCCAAAGATGGGACATATTCTCCCAGAAATGCCAGCTTATTCTTTGAGAAACGGCCTTTTTTCCCCAAAATACCAGCCTTTTCCCTCTCTAGCATCTCTTTCCTCACCAATACCTGGCATTTTCTCCCAGAAACACCAGCTTTCTCACAGATACATCACCTTCCCCCCCCCCACATCAGACCTCTTCTCCCAGAAATACCAGGACTCTGCTGAATATTTCCCATTTCCTCCGGAACATACAGCATTACACTCCGCAAGAGGACAGTTTCTTTCAGAAATGTGGCATTTTATCACAGATACACCATTTTTATGCCCAGTAGAGCTCCTTTTCTCCCAGAAATAGCACTGCTCTTAGGAAGAGCTCCCATTTTCTAACCAAAATGCTGCTTTACACTCCTCAAGATCACACTTACCCCCATCAAGATGGCAGTGTCACAGAAATACCAGCTTCTGCCCCCAAAATGGGACTTTGGCTCTCCAAAACAAGACATTTTCTCCCAGAAATACCAGGACTCTTAGAAATACCTCACGTTTCATCTCAAGAATACTGCTTTCCACTCCTCAAGATCACACTGACTCCCATCACAATGGCCTTTTCTCCCACATACACCAGCTTTCTCCCAAATACACGACATTTTCTCCCACATACACCCGTTTTCTCCCAAATATGGGACATATTCTCCCAGAAATGCCAGCTTATTCTTTAAAAAACGGCCTTTTTTCCCCAAAATACCAGCCTTTTCCCTCTCTAGCATCTGTTTCCTCACCAATACCTGGCATTTTCTCCCAGAAACACCAGCTTTCTCACAGATACATCACCTTCCCCCCCCCACATCAGACCTCTTCTCCCAGAAATACCAGGACTCTGCTGAATATTTCCCATTTCCTCCGGAACATACAGCATTACACTCCGCAAGAGGACAGTTTCTTTCAGAAATGTGGCATTTTATCACAGATACACCATTTTTATGCCCAGTAGAGCTCCTTTTCTCCCAGAAATAGCACTGCTCTTAGGAAGAGCTCCCATTTTCTAACCAAAATGCTGCTTTACACTCCTCAAGATCACACTTACCCCCATCAAGATGGCAGTGTCACAGAAATACCAGCTTCTGCCCCCAAAATGGGACTTTGGCTCTCCAAAACAAGACATTTTCTCCCAGAAATACCAGGACTCTTAGAAATACCTCACGTTTCATCTCAAGAATACTGCTTTCCACTCCTCAAGATCACACTGACTCCCATCACAATGGCCTTTTCTCCCACATACACCAGCTTTCTCCCAAATACACGACATTTTCTCCCACATACACCCGTTTTCTCCCAAAGATGGGACATATTCTCCCAGAAATGCCAGCTTATTCTTTAAAAAACGGCCTTTTTTCCCCAAAATACCAGCCTTTTCCCTCTCTAGCATCTGTTTCCTCACCAATACCTGGCATTTTCTCCCAGAAACACCAGCTTTCTCACAGATACATCACCTTCCCCCCCCCACATCAGACCTCTTCTCCCAGAAATACCAGGACTCTGCTGAATATTTCCCATTTCCTCCGGAACATACAGCATTACACTCCGCAAGAGGACAGTTTCTTTCAGAAATGTGGCATTTTATCACAGATACACCATTTTTATGCCCAGTAGAGCTCCTTTTCTCCCAGAAATAGCACTGCTCTTAGGAAGAGCTCCCATTTTCTAACCAAAATGCTGCTTTACACTCCTCAAGATCACACTTACCCCCATCAAGATGGCAGTGTCACAGAAATACCAGCTTCTGCCCCCAAAATGGGACTTTGGCTCTCCAAAACAAGACATTTTCTCCCAGAAATACCAGGACTCTTAGAAATACCTCACGTTTCATCTCAAGAATACTGCTTTCCACTCCTCAAGATCACACTGACTCCCATCACAATGGCCTTTTCTCCCACATACACCAGCTTTCTCCCAAATACACGACATTTTCTCCCACATACACCCGTTTTCTCCCAAAGATGGGACATATTCTCCCAGAAATGCCAGCTTATTCTTTAAAAAACGGCCTTTTTTCCCCAAAATACCAGCTTTCTCACAAACACCTGTCATTTTCCAACCAAGTCTGCTACTATCTCCCAGAAACAGCCGGTTTCCGAGAAATACCTGACGTTTGCTCTCCCAAATACTACTTGACACTCCTCCAGAGGACATTGTCTCCCCTATTTACCACGTTGTCTCCCCAAGAGACCACTTGGCACACCAAAAAGACCACCGTTGCTCTCCAGTACAAGATCTTCTTTCCCACCGGTTCCCACTTTTCTCCCCCAGCTATGTCATTTCCTCCCAGAAATGCCACTTTTCCCTTGGAAATTTCACCTTCTCTTCCAAAAAGAGGAGATTTGCTCCCAGAAATACCCCTTCTCTTACAACTGCCACACGCTTTCTCCCCAAAAAGCCTCCATGACAATGCCAAATGGGACACTTGCAGCCAAGAAGAGGACACCTTCTCTCAGAAAGACCACTTTTCTCCCCAAGAGAGGAGATTTTCTCCCAATTGGATGACATTTGCTGTAAGAAAGACCTGTTTTCTTCCCTCAAGAGGACATTGTCTTTCCCACTGAGGACATTTTCTCCCAGAAGTGCCGCTACTCTTTGAAACACCTCCATTTCCTCCCAAATCTACTTCATGACACACCTCAGGATGACACTTGCATCTCTTTCCTCACCAATACCTGGCATTTTCTCCCAGAAACACCAGCTTTCTCACAGATACATCACCTTCCCCCCCCACATCAGACCTCTTCTCCCAGAAATACCAGGACTCTGCTGAATATTTCCCATTTCCTCCGGAACATACAGCATTACACTCCGCAAGAGGACAGTTTCTTTCAGAAATGTGGCATTTTATCACAGATACACCATTTTTATGCCCAGTAGAGCTCCTTTTCTCCCAGAAATAGCACTGCTCTTAGGAAGAGCTCCCATTTTCTAACCAAAATGCTGCTTTACACTCCTCAAGATCACACTTACCCCCATCAAGATGGCAGTGTCACAGAAATACCAGCTTCTGCCCCCAAAATGGGACTTTGGCTCTCCAAAACAAGACATTTTCTCCCAGAAATACCAGGACTCTTAGAAATACCTCACGTTTCATCTCAAGAATACTGCTTTCCACTCCTCAAGATCACACTGACTCCCATCACAATGGCCTTTTCTCCCACATACACCAGCTTTCTCCCAAATACACGACATTTTCTCCCACATACACCCGTTTTCTCCCAAAGATGGGACATATTCTCCCAGAAATGCCAGCTTATTCTTTAAAAAACGGCCTTTTTTCCCCCAAAATACCAGCCTTTTCCCTCTCTAGCATCTGTTTCCTCACCAATACCTGGCATTTTCTCCCAGAAACACCAGCTTTCTCACAGATACATCACCTTCCCCCCCCCACATCAGACCTCTTCTCCCAGAAATACCAGGACTCTGCTGAATATTTCCCATTTCCTCCGGAACATACAGCATTACACTCCGCAAGAGGACAGTTTCTTTCAGAAATGTGGCATTTTATCACAGATACACCATTTTTATGCCCAGTAGAGCTCCTTTTCTCCCAGAAATAGCACTGCTCTTAGGAAGAGCTCCCATTTTCTAACCAAAATGCTGCTTTACACTCCTCAAGATCACACTTACCCCCATCAAGATGGCAATGTCAGAGAAATACCAGCTTCTGCCCCCAAAATGGGACTTTGGCTCTCCAAAACAAGACATTTTCTCCCAGAAATACCAGGACTCTTAGAAATACCTCACGTTTCATCTCAAGAATACTGCTTTCCACTCCTCAAGATCACACTGACTCCCATCACAATGGCCTTTTCTCCCACATACACCAGCTTTCTCCCAAATACACGACATTTTCTCCCACATACACCCGTTTTCTCCCAAAGATGGGACATATTCTCCCAGAAATGCCAGCTTATTCTTTAAAAAACGGCCTTTTTTCCCCAAAATACCAGCTTTCTCACAAACACCTGTCATTTTCCAACCAAGTCTGCTACTATCTCCCAGAAACAGCCGGTTTCCGAGAAATACCTGACGTTTGCTCTCCCAAATACTACTTGACACTCCTCCAGAGGACATTGTCTCCCCTATTTACCACGTTGTCTCCCCAAGAGACCACTTGGCACACCAAAAAGACCACCGTTGCTCTCCAGTACAAGATCTTCTTTCCCACCGGTTCCCACTTTTCTCCCCCAGCTATGTCATTTCCTCCCAGAAATGCCACTTTTCCCTTGGAAATTTCACCTTCTCTTCCAAAAAGAGGAGATTTGCTCCCAGAAATACCCCTTCTCTTACAACTGCCACACGCTTTCTCCCCAAAAAGCCTCCATGACAATGCCAAATGGGACACTTGCAGCCAAGAAGAGGACACCTTCTCTCAGAAAGACCACTTTTCTCACCAAGAGAGGAGATTTTCTCCCAATTGGATGACATTTGCTGTAAGAAAGACCTGTTTTCTTCCCTCAAGAGGACATTGTCTTTCCCACTGAGGACATTTTCTCCCAGAAGTGCCGCTACTCTTTGAAACACCTCCATTTCCTCCCAAATCTACTTCATGACACACCTCAGGATGACACTTGCATCTCTTTCCTCACCAATACCTGGCATTTTCTCCCAGAAACACCAGCTTTCTCACAGATACATCACCTTCCCCCCCCCACATCAGACCTCTTCTCCCAGAAATACCAGGACTCTGCTGAATATTTCCCATTTCCTCCGGAACATACAGCATTACACTCCGCAAGAGGACAGTTTCTTTCAGAAATGTGGCATTTTATCACAGATACACCATTTTTATGCCCAGTAGAGCTCCTTTTCTCCCAGAAATAGCACTGCTCTTAGGAAGAGCTCCCATTTTCTAACCAAAATGCTGCTTTACACTCCTCAAGATCACACTTACCCCCATCAAGATGGCAGTGTCACAGAAATACCAGCTTCTGCCCCCAAAATGGGACTTTGGCTCTCCAAAACAAGACATTTTCTCCCAGAAATACCAGGACTCTTAGAAATACCTCACGTTTCATCTCAAGAATACTGCTTTCCACTCCTCAAGATCACATTGACTCCCATCACAATGGCCTTTTCTCCCACATACACCAGCTTTCTCCCAAATACACGACATTTTCTCCCACATACACCCGTTTTCTCCCAAAGATGGGACATATTCTCCCAGAAATGCCAGCTTATTCTTTAAAAAACGGCCTTTTTTCCCCAAAATACCAGCCTTTTCCCTCTCTAGCATCTGTTTCCTCACCAATACCTGGCATTTTCTCCCAGAAACACCAGCTTTCTCACAGATACATCACCTTCCCCCCCCCACATCAGACCTCTTCTCCCAGAAATACCAGGACTCTGCTGAATATTTCCCATTTCCTCCGGAACATACAGCATTACACTCCGCAAGAGGACAGTTTCTTTCAGAAATGTGGCATTTTATCACAGATACACCATTTTTATGCCCAGTAGAGCTCCTTTTCTCCCAGAAATAGCACTGCTCTTAGGAAGAGCTCCCATTTTCTAACCAAAATGCTGCTTTACACTCCTCAAGATCACACTTACCCCCATCAAGATGGCAGTGTCACAGAAATACCAGCTTCTGCCCCCAAAATGGGACTTTGGCTCTCCAAAACAAGACATTTTCTCCCAGAAATACCAGGACTCTTAGAAATACCTCACGTTTCATCTCAAGAATACTGCTTTCCACTCCTCAAGATCACACTGACTCCCATCACAATGGCCTTTTCTCCCACATACACCAGCTTTCTCCCAAATACACGACATTTTCTCCCACATACACCCGTTTTCTCCCAAAGATGGGACATATTCTCCCAGAAATGCCAGCTTATTCTTTAAAAAACGGCCTTTTTTCCCCAAAATACCAGCCTTTTCCCTCTCTAGCATCTGTTTCCTCACCAATACCTGGCATTTTCTCCCAGAAACACCAGCTTTCTCACAGATACATCACCTTCCCCCCCCCACATCAGACCTCTTCTCCCAGAAATACCAGGACTCTGCTGAATATTTCCCATTTCCTCCGGAACATACAGCATTACACTCCGCAAGAGGACAGTTTCTTTCAGAAATGTGGCATTTTATCACAGATACACCATTTTTATGCCCAGTAGAGCTCCTTTTCTCCCAGAAATAGCACTGCTCTTAGGAAGAGCTCCCATTTTCTAACCAAAATGCTGCTTTACACTCCTCAAGATCACACTTACCCCCATCAAGATGGCAGTGTCACAGAAATACCAGCTTCTGCCCCCAAAATGGGACTTTGGCTCTCCAAAACAAGACATTTTCTCCCAGAAATACCAGGACTCTTAGAAATACCTCACGTTTCATCTCAAGAATACTGCTTTCCACTCCTCAAGATCACACTGACTCCCATCACAATGGCCTTTTCTCCCACATACACCAGCTTTCTCCCAAATACACGACATTTTCTCCCACATACACCCGTTTTCTCCCAAAGATGGGACATATTCTCCCAGAAATGCCAGCTTATTCTTTAAAAAACGGCCTTTTTTCCCCAAAATACCAGCCTTTTCCCTCTCTAGCATCTGTTTCCTCACCAATACCTGGCATTTTCTCCCAGAAACACCAGCTTTCTCACAGATACATCACCTTCCCCCCCCCACATCAGACCTCTTCTCCCAGAAATACCAGGACTCTGCTGAATATTTCCCATTTCCTCCGGAACATACAGCATTACACTCCGCAAGAGGACAGTTTCTTTCAGAAATGTGGCATTTTATCACAGATACACCATTTTTATGCCCAGTAGAGCTCCTTTTCTCCCAGAAATAGCACTGCTCTTAGGAAGAGCTCCCATTTTCTAACCAAAATGCTGCTTTACACTCCTCAAGATCACACTTACCCCCATCAAGATGGCAGTGTCACAGAAATACCAGCTTCTGCCCCCAAAATGGGACTTTGGCTCTCCAAAACAAGACATTTTCTCCCAGAAATACCAGGACTCTTAGAAATACCTCACGTTTCATCTCAAGAATACTGCTTTCCACTCCTCAAGATCACACTGACTCCCATCACAATGGCCTTTTCTCCCACATACACCAGCTTTCTCCCAAATACACGACATTTTCTCCCACATACACCCGTTTTCTCCCAAAGATGGGACATATTCTCCCAGAAATGCCAGCTTATTCTTTAAAAAACGGCCTTTTTTCCCCAAAATACCAGCTTTCTCACAAACACCTGTCATTTTCCAACCAAGTCTGCTACTATCTCCCAGAAACAGCCGGTTTCCGAGAAATACCTGACGTTTGCTCTCCCAAATACTACTTGACACTCCTCCAGAGGACATTGTCTCCCCTATTTACCACGTTGTCTCCCCAAGAGACCACTTGGCACACCAAAAAGACCACCGTTGCTCTCCAGTACAAGATCTTCTTTCCCACCGGTTCCCACTTTTCTCCCCCAGCTATGTCATTTCCTCCCAGAAATGCCACTTTTCCCTTGGAAATTTCACCTTCTCTTCCAAAAAGAGGAGATTTGCTCCCAGAAATACCCCTTCTCTTACAACTGCCACACGCTTTCTCCCCAAAAAGCCTCCATGACAATGCCAAATGGGACACTTGCAGCCAAGAAGAGGACACCTTCTCTCAGAAAGACCACTTTTCTCCCCAAGAGAGGAGATTTTCTCCCAATTGGATGACATTTGCTGTAAGAAAGACCTCTTTTCTTCCCTCAAGAGGACATTGTCTTTCCCACTGAGGACATTTTCTCCCAGAAGTGCCGCTACTCTTTGAAACACCTCCATTTCCTCCCAAATCTACTTCATGACACGCCTCAGGATGACACTTGCATCTCTTTCCTCACCAATACCTGGCATTTTCTCCCAGAAACACCAGCTTTCTCACAGATACATCACCTTCCCCCCCCCACATCAGACCTCTTCTCCCAGAAATACCAGGACTCTGCTGAATATTTCCCATTTCCTCCGGAACATACAGCATTACACTCCGCAAGAGGACAGTTTCTTTCAGAAATGTGGCATTTTATCACAGATACACCATTTTTATGCCCAGTAGAGCTCCTTTTCTCCCAGAAATAGCACTGCTCTTAGGAAGAGCTCCCATTTTCTAACCAAAATGCTGCTTTACACTCCTCAAGATCACACTTACCCCCATCAAGATGGCAGTGTCACAGAAATACCAGCTTCTGCCCCCAAAATGGGACTTTGGCTCTCCAAAACAAGACATTTTCTCCCAGAAATACCAGGACTCTTAGAAATACCTCACGTTTCATCTCAAGAATACTGCTTTCCACTCCTCAAGATCACACTGACTCCCATCACAATGGCCTTTTCTCCCACATACACCAGCTTTCTCCCAAATACACGACATTTTCTCCCACATACACCCGTTTTCTCCCAAAGATGGGACATATTCTCCCAGAAATGCCAGCTTATTCTTTAAAAAACGGCCTTTTTTCCCCAAAATACCAGCTTTCTCACAAACACCTGTCATTTTCCAACCAAGTCTGCTACTATCTCCCAGAAACAGCCGGTTTCCGAGAAATACCTGACGTTTGCTCTCCCAAATACTACTTGACACTCCTCCAGAGGACATTGTCTCCCCTATTTACCACGTTGTCTCCCCAAGAGACCACTTGGCACACCAAAAAGACCACCGTTGCTCTCCAGTACAAGATCTTCTTTCCCACCGGTTCCCACTTTTCTCCCCCAGCTATGTCATTTCCTCCCAGAAATGCCACTTTTCCCTTGGAAATTTCACCTTCTCTTCCAAAAAGAGGAGATTTGCTCCCAGAAATACCCCTTCTCTTACAACTGCCACACGCTTTCTCCCCAAAAAGCCTCCATGACAATGCCAAATGGGACACTTGCAGCCAAGAAGAGGACACCTTCTCTCAGAAAGACCACTTTTCTCCCCAAGAGAGGAGATTTTCTCCCAATTGGATGACATTTGCTGTAAGAAAGACCTGTTTTCTTCCCTCAAGAGGACATTGTCTTTCCCACTGAGGACATTTACTCCCAGAAGTGCCGCTACTCTTTGAAACACCTCCATTTCCTCCCAAATCTACTCCATGACACGCCTCAGGATGACACTTACTCCCCGATTTGGGGCATTTTCTCCCAGAAATACCACTTCTCTCCCAAAGGGATGGCCTTTTCCCTCTCTAGCATCTCTTTCCTCACCAATACCTGGCATTTTCTCCCAGAAACACCAGCTTTCTCACAGATACATCACCTTCCCCCCCCCACATCAGACCTCTTCTCCCAGAAATACCAGGACTCTGCTGAATATTTCCCATTTCCTCCGGAACATACAGCATTACACTCCGCAAGAGGACAGTTTCTTTCAGAAATGTGGCATTTTATCACAGATACACCATTTTTATGCCCAGTAGAGCTCCTTTTCTCCCAGAAATAGCACTGCTCTTAGGAAGAGCTCCCATTTTCTAACCAAAATGCTGCTTTACACTCCTCAAGATCACACTTACCCCCATCAAGATGGTAGTGTCACAAGTGTTGTGTTTAATAGAAGATGTTATGGTGGATTGCATGTCTTGCTTTACTGAATTCACTAAGTAGGGAACCGGTTCTCTGGGTGTCTTTGTTCCACTTTGGGATAATGTTGCCTGAAGATCATAACTGTGAAATACACCTCAAGTTCTTCACTAAACTCCAGTTTTATACAGACTTCAGGAGAGAGAACGTAATTGCTAATAGAACAAGTTAAACGTGCTTAAAAAGCTCTCTGTGTGTTTTTTGTTGCTGTTGTTTGTTTGTTTGTGGAAAATACTCTTCCTTTATTTAATTCTGGAATTTTCCCAAGAAATTATTGGAAGTTGTCATATAAGAAGAGTAATAAAGACCATATTCTAGGAACTTGTTTCACAGATTGTACCAGTTACCCCCAAGAATATGCTGCTCCACTAGCATATGTTTTATAACTTTCATAGAGTAATTTTCAAGATGGTAATGTGGAGTTTACACTTCTGTGAACCTGTTAGCTATATTTTCCAGCTCTTAAGTCTCTTGCCAAAGCAGCATTTGTTTCATGCAGATTTTTGCATCAGGCTTCCAACTTCTTCCTCAGGCTAGATGTTGGCCTAGTGCAAGTGGAGCTGAGAACATACAATGATGAGAGAATGGAGTGGTGTTCCCACTGATGTTTAACGACTCGTAGTTGCAGCATTGTGATCAGACTGTATTGTGTTAGTGTGCATGTGAGTCTAGGATTTACAGCCTTCTGCAGCTCTGCATGTAGTCTCTTCAGTTTTTTGTGATGGCTATTGTCTCCGAACATATGGAGATCTACAGATGATAATTGTCCTCTTGCATATGAAGTTAGAGACTCCCTCTACTGTGTAGAACAAATTAAACATTTGCTAGTTAACATGAGAGGTTTTTTTATGTTAAAAAATTCTTTTTATATTTATAAAAAATAGAAACATAATGCACTCCTAAACAAATTCTCAGAAGATAACCATTAAGAAAGATAATGAAAATGCTTGACTGAGATTGCATATGTGTTAATGCTAATATCAGACAATGAAAAAAAAAAATCAAACCTTATGTCCACATCCTGCTCATAATATTTAACATATACAGCTGAGATGATTTATGGAAGACTGTCTCAAACTTGTCTATTAGACATTTTACTGGAAATTTTTTAATGTAGTAAAGGACCAGTGATTACTTGAGAATGACTATTCTTCAGTAAGTCTTGTCTCACAGGAGACTTGTTAACAGGCTTGGAGCTTGTTATTATCTTCAAGAGAACATAGCAAGGAATTAAATAACAAAGCTACAAAGCCCATCGTTTTGAACATCGTTTTGAACAGATTGATGCTTTTGTTTTGTTCATAACTCACGGACTTTGCATGTTCATAAAAGCTGTTACATACTTTGGAAACTTCAGGCATACCTTCAGTCCTCCTCTGTATTCGATTCCTACTGACTTCATAGTAACTGCTGTTCCCAGCAGAGCTCAATGACAGCCGGCGCAGGATCGGGGCTGAATTTGAGGTAGCAGTCACTGGCTGAAAGGAATTCCTGTAATATGCTGCACTCCCCGAAGTACGATATTCAGTGGAATTTTGACGGGCTGGGCTTGACAGATTTACTGAATTAAGTGCAGAATCCATAGAGTCCTCAGAAAAGCGATGCTCTTTGGAAGTGCTGTTTTCTTCTATACGTAACGTTTCTGCTACAGAAAACAAAAGCATCAATCTGTTCTCTTGAAGATAATAACAAGCTTGTAAAAAAGGGCTGATCTGAAATAATAAACACATTTTCCTTACTCTGTCTTGTATCTGAACAGGTATTAACCAGACCCAGTTGTACCACAGCACTGGTAAAATACTGAAAGCAGAAGGCACTGCCATGTGATCTTATGCTGTAAGGCAGGCCCTGTAAGTAATAGACTCTGATTTAAGAACTGTTCAGAAAATCCTGGACTCCCAGTGATATAAAGTATACTCCACCAGGACTATCTTAATAAAGTAGTTCACAAACATACATTCTTGACTATGCTTAAGGAGTTACAAAAGTGATAGAATCTCACTGCAGGTTACTTCAGTTCTTTCTCCCTACCCTAGGTTCACAAACAAGTGAAGAAACAAAAAAATTAGAAACATCTTCACATACCAGTTATCATTTCTGCAAGCCGAGATTACAGCTTTGAGAGTGCGGGAGATATTTCCATCCTCCTGATGGCTGAGCCAAGAGGGAAAAAGGGGAGGGGAACAAAAAACGTCCATCTATGAGGCGAAAGCTCCCGAACGAGAAGCCCCGGGCACAATCCCGCGGCACCAACCCCGGCCCGCAGCGGGGGCCCGGCCACCGCCCTCAGCGGCCCCACCCGCAGCCCCGCGCCCGTTGCTCGGCAGCTGCGAGCCAACCGAGCCTGCCGGGAAGGCGGAGGGGCAGCACCACGGATAGCTCCTATTGGTCGAAGGAGGTGAGGGCGGAGCTCGAGGACGGCCGTCTTCTTCGCTATTGGCGGAGAGAGCCGTCAGTGCGGGGCGGGGGGCGGGGCCTCGCGGCTAGCGGGGTCGCGTTGAACTCCGCGTTAGGGCGGGGGAACGGAGCGAGGGAGCGGCGGCGGTCGAGGGTAAGCGAGCCGCCGGCTGCGAGGAGAGCGGCGCGAGGTAGGGAGCGGCGCGGGGGCCGTCCTCACCTGTCACCGGGCGCTCAGCCCTCCCTCCTCGCGGCCCCCGGGCTCCGGCCGCGGGCGCGGTCCCTCGCGGTAGCGGCCGGGCTGGGGCTGTGCTTTCGTCTAAGGGGACCCTCGTCCGAGGGAGGGCGGCAGGCAGGCAGGCAGGCTGTGCGCGCGGTGCCACCGGCTGTGCGCCGCTGCGCGGACGGATGCCGGCTGCCCTCAGGTAGGTGGGAGGGGGGCGGAGAGGGCAGACCCCGGGAAGGCCGCCTCTGGGCGCGAGGGCTCCCCGCCGCCGTCGCTGCGGCAGGCGGCACCTCGGAGTGGCGCTGCGCGAGGGGGGGAGCGGCTGGGGGCTGCGGCTGGGGGCTGCGGCTGGGGGCCGCCTCCGTGCGCGGGGCGGGGGGAGTTGCGAGGGCAGAGCCGCGCGATTTCTTATTTGTATAGCCGCGCTTCTTTTCACAGCAACGTGAATAGCTGTAAAACACATAATTCTACCTAAATTAAGTTGTTTAAATTGGAGATAAACAGATGTCTTAGACCTGCTTCTCTTTTTTTGCTGGAAGAAGTGAAGTCAATCACATTCTCTTACAAACAGGGCCTGGGTGTCCCTGTAGACAGCAGGGTGACCACAAACCAGCAATGTGGCCTTGTGGTCAAGAAGGCCAATGGTATCCTGGGATGCATTAAAAAGAATGTGGCCAGCAGGTTGAGTGAGGTGAGTGAGCAAAGTATTATTTACTAACCAGCTAACTGCAGGAGAAGACTCTTAACAGAATAGAAATTTATGTTCTTAACATGCTCCTTTTTGAAGAAAATGGTAGAAAAGACAGAAGTGAGGAATAGAGGATACTTAAACCAACCTGGATCCACTAGAAAACTTCAAAGTAGGGACAGTTACAAAAGCTCAGCTATTCCATTGAGGGAGTAAGCACAAAAAGAAAGACTGAAGCCTTTAGCTAGCAGTTTGTCAGAAAACAGTCTTAAATATGCGCAAGGGTGGAAAGAGACTTCCTATTTCCTTAAATGCAAGCAGATTGAAACAGTTTCTTTTGATTTCTGTATCTATGATTTTCATAAGCAGTTACAAGAACGGTGTTCTCAGATTGGATGTTATGAGTAAATGCTTGTGTTGCATTTAAGGAAATAATAAACAGCAACTATTTCTCATCCAAGAAAAAGACAAACACGTAAGCTGAATGAGCAGCTTATATACATATATCCCCTAGATATCTGTAGCACTCCCATGGTGTTAGCTTATTAACATTACAGGGATTATTAACATTACATTCTATTTTTTTCTCTCCAAAGCATTCATAGTTGCTTTCATGTTTAAACTTGTGTCTTTCTGTAAGGGTTGATCAGGAAATCACTTTAATTTCTGTATTTTTAAGAATCTAGGCGTTCCTAAAATAGTTGGTGGATTACATGAGCAATGTGGGTAGGAAATAAATGTATTATTACCCTGAATTTGAGATAGATCTGTTCAAGGCTTTCTTCTGTACAGTACTGCAGCCTTCACAAAGCCCTGCTCACAGTATGTATAGTTTGATTACTGCTTTTTTTCTTTATGTATTTTGCATAGTACATAACAGTAATGAAGAATAAGATATAAGATAAACATGTACAGTAGAAATAAAGTGCAATGATTCTTCTTGGACAGATGTGCAACTTCTGAGATGTCTGTAGGACAAATTCCAGCTTTTGAAAAGCATAGCACAGCTAACAGTTCTGTAGAGTGTCTATAAACTCCTCTTTCTGGTTTATTTGGATGTGAATTTTCTGTTTGCTTGTTTTGTTTGTTAGTTGATTACATTCTGTTGCCTGTGACATTAAAGCAAAATCTACATGTGTAGATTTGGTAGTGTTAGAGGTTTACCACTAAACTGTGGCATGCTAGTTTAATCTGATGATTCACTTCTGAGAATATAAAAACAGAAGTGAACTTTGCTTTCAGATGAATTATTTAAATTTCTTCCGCTCTTCAAAAACAGAATCAGTTTCACTTATGAAATCAACATGGATGTTTATGTTTCTTACAAAAAAACTTTTATTCTTCTAGTTTTGAACCTGATTTAGCATGAAAAATACTAAGCTGAAACTACTATTTTTGTTAACCACGTTTATGTTAATGGCACTTAAGCAATCCAACCAGGATCAAAGCTCCATTGTAGGAACTGTGCAGATGCATAGCAGTAGACATATCCTGCCCTAAAGAAAAAGCAAAAATAAATAACGTAATGAAATGGAACACAAAGTAACTGGTAAAGTTATAAGAAGCATCATAGGGGGAAAAAAAAATAGATGGACAAAGAATAAAAAAGAGGTTTGAGACAAAAATAAAAATGTTCTTACTGTCAGATTTCAGAAGTTGTACAAGGAAAAGGAGTAAAAAATTAAATTTATACAACGAGGATGTCCAGAAAATCTAAGAAGTTAATCTTGATTTTACATTGAACAAAAATAGAATGAATAAAAATCCTTAGGTCTCACAAATACGTATGTTATGATCATAAATGCACCATTAAGAGTCTTTCAACATCTTCTTAAGCAATTTATTCATTTTATCTTTAGAGGGTAACAATGTGGAGCAAAAAAGTTTTGCAGTCCTCTGTGATAGAACAAGTGGCAGCAAACCTTTGAGGAGAAAGAGTAAGATGGATGGCCTTAAACAGTTTTTGCTTTTATTAATGGAGCCTGATTTGTTTTCACAGAAATGAGGCAAATAATAAACATACACAGAAAGGAGAGTAGGAGATAGAAGGACAACAAGAAAAAAAAAATGGAGTGTCAAATTTTCTCCCAAATGGACTTGCAAGAGTTGACAGTGACTTACTAGAGCATTAATTTCTTCTTTACAGCTTTATTCAGGTCTAAGACAGAAAAAAAGAACATGCACACGAGTCTTCCAATCCATATTTTCTATGTTATTTAAAGTAATAAGGTTATGTATGGTATTTTATGTTGGTTTCATTTACATTTGCAGGTACTAAAATCTAACAAGTTTCTCAAAACCTGTAACAGAAAAATGCTGAGAAGAATCAAATTTATTGCTCTCTCTCTTCACATACATTGGGCTTATGATCCTCCCACTTCAGTGGCTGCTCTTCCATGTATTACTGAGTGCAATCATGTACAAATATAAGATAAACATTTTCTTTAAAGTATTTATAGTATGTTGCGCTCAAATAAATATTTGAGAAAATAAAGAAATAACCTGACAGCTATTAATCAGAGTTTTATTGCCTTTAATATATGATCCATCCTGATATAGCAATTATTGTTGTTTTAGTAAATGCATTACCTCACTTTTACAGGTTTATTTTCAGCCAGTATATCTATCCTTTTGCTCAACACAACAGAGGACTTTCCAATAGCCAAAAAACATTCTGCCTTTAAATTAAATTAATCTTCTTGGAAATATTACTCTTCCAACTCTCCTGTTCTGTATGTCAGCTACTGCTCAAAGCTGTCTACTGTTCCTCCTGTTAACCATACAGTTATTAAAACTTGGTATATGAATACCTTTTCATCATATTTATCCACAATAAATGAATGAGACTTCTCCCCATAGAATCTTTCTATGAAACTTTCCATCCCTCTGTCTTTCTGCTAAATCTCAAATAATCTGAACTGCAGTTCATTTAGATATTAGACCTCAGGTTCAGATAACATCCTTGAGGTAATAAAATGTTATTGTCTGACAGATCTAAAGTGATATTTTTCCTGTAGAAAATTCCATGGGGCACTTACACTGAAACTGAGAAGTGTTTTTCCTTCTCTTGCTGAGTGAGGGTTTAAATAGGAAATGCATATACACAGAGCAAAATTTGGAAGGTAACATTTCCCATCAGGTCTTTTCAGTATTACAGAGCAAGAAAAAGATTTTTAAGACTTGCATGTGCTGATTAAGGTGATTGAATTTTTTCTACTATTATTTTCCTTTTAGTTTAGCAATAAAGAAATACATTAAAAAAATGCAGTAGGGGAAAGATCTGCCCATGGATTTGTTGTATTTGTGCATATCTAAATAGCAGTACAGGCATCTTGTCATCCCAAGGACACCATGGAGTATTCATATAATATAAAGAGAGATGATGGGGATTTTCTAATAACTAAATTGGAAATCAGAAAAATCAGAAATGTTACTTTTTTTTTTTTTTTTTTTTTTTTCCCAATTTACCAGTTTGCAAGCAATGCCTCCTTTTCCATAAAGACAGCTCTTCAAGAAAGCCCATTTCTAACACTCACAGACCTGTGCAGAACACCGTTTTTCATAGATGACAGACAGTAACTTTACAATAACATCAGCCATTTCTTTCAACACTGTCACAAATACCATTCAACAACAAATAGCATTCAACTAGGCCTCAACTGCCTAATTTCATTGAAGCCTGTATACCTTTCATTCAGTGTTAACATTACTTGAAAAAAAGTGTTTGGACGTTACATTATATTATCCTCAGTTCATCGTGTTGTAGCAGATCTAATCTTTAATGAAAACGAGACATGTAGGAATCCTATTTGAACTTTTCTTTTATCTTCACTCTTATTTCAAAAAGAAAGTTGTTGATTAAACACACCTAGTGACAAACCAACATGTGATTATCATCTATAATAAATGATACTCCTGCTTGCTAGTATAATTGTATTTGCTTTTCTTGTTGCCTTTGCTTGCTTCATCCACACCAGTAGATGTGTTGAGAAAACTGACTGGGAGAAAAGAGGTCATTCCCTGGTCCTGGTTACAAAGACAGCACAGACACAGCCCATGGTGACTGAAAAACAAGGAATAAAGAGGTTCAAGACTGTACTGCAAAAGTGTATTGCAACTGCAGGTTGCTTAAAGAAGTAGAAGCAAAGGGAATGTCCACAGGTTTGAAAAAGTGGCCTGCAACTACACAATATTCATTGTTTCAGAAAGGAGATTTAACGATGCAAAATCTTTGGCAAGAAAACAGTTGTTTTTAGGGATCAAATAGAGAGAGAAATAGTGCTGGGGACCTAGACTCCATTTAGGACATAATACTTGTCTTGTCTCTACACATGAAAATATTTTAAATTACTAGCTGAGAGATCAGGGGTCCTGAACCATGGTATGTTCATTATTGTTGATTGCATGTACTGTGTCATATCACTTAAAAAATTAAAAACATTAATGGCACTGAAATTTCAAACTGGGTGCACGTACCACTGTGCATAACAACTGACAAGCTATTATCTACGTTGATTAAAACTCTTAGTGCTAGTGTTTTAGCTTCTCCAAAAGCAAGGAATAAACAATTTGAATGTAGGCTTTATCAGTATTTGTACTTGTAATAAAACCAGGAATATTCATAGAATCATAGAATCATAGAATTTTTTTTTGAGTTGGAAGGGACTCTTACAGACCATTGAGTCCAGTTCCCCAGTAATGAACAGGGACACCCACAGAGGTCAGAGACCTCAGAGGCCTGTCCAGCCTGACCATGAATATCTCCCCACTGCCATAATGTTGTCTTGCCCCAGACCTATACAAGACTACAAAGTGAGTCACCAGCTCTGGATTCCTACTTAGGAGGGGTTTGCCATCAAGATAGACAGCAAGTCTCCATGTAACCCTCTCCTCTAGGCATCAGCCCTGGGAAACATGCTGCCAAATATTCTTCAGAAAAGCATCTTAGAGAGGTTTCTGTGAGCAGATGGGGGACATTTGATGAAGCAAACGGATGCTGGGTAAGCAGTAATTCTCACTCAACAACCAGCCTGGGGGCTCCGTTCTTTCTTCATTTCCATTCTTTCTGATGGAAATGTCCTTGAAACTTAATTGAGTTTGCATGGAATTTTACACTTTTTGGATTTCTAATGTTTCTCATCATTAATCCTTAAATATGTGTTCCACAATACCACTAACCAATTATAGAAAAATAATTTAAAATAATCATGTATCAAACTTTTTTAAAATTCTATTTGGAAGGTAGGAGACCTAATTACAGGCATGGGACTTTAATGTATGTGCTGAAAACTGAAACTCAATATCTACTTTTTCATTGCTCTTCAGCAACCTGAGCAAATAGATTACCTCCTGTGATAGGTTTCTGACAGTCCCTCTTAGTTTGACAGTTATTTTAGAGAGAGTCACTTTTGTATATAATGAAAGGAAAAGTTGCCAAGCATACGTACATATTTTATGTTTCTTAAAACTTAAAAGCTAGAGGAAAGACTCCATTTCTAGTCATGCCATTTTAAAATCAGAGTATTTGTACCGTCCGCCAGGTTTACATCAATGACACAGAATGGCATCTAGCCCAAGGGCTGAGTTACATTTCTTGCACAGGAAGGGCAGCTTTTATAATTGAGTGTATCAGTTACTGCTTTGAACTTTTTTTGTGTTACTACATTCATGTGAAAATATGATGTGCATTTTCACATCTTCTATGTATGCCAAAAGAATTAAAAGCAATTTCTATCGAAGTGTTTCCTTGAAATTGCAACATAAAAAATATATAAATATTAAAAACAATAAAACAAAACAAGACATTTTCTCCCAGAAATACCAGGACTCTTAGAAATACCTCACGTTTCATCTCAAGAATACTGCTTTCCACTCCTCAAGATCACACTGACTCCCATCACAATGGCCTTTTCTCCCACATACACCAGCTTTCTCCCAAATACACGACATTTTCTCCCACATACACCCGTTTTCTCCCAAAGATGGGACATATTCTCCCAGAAATGCTAGCTTATTCTTTAAAAAACGGCCTTTTTTCCCCAAAATACCAGCTTTCTCACAAACACCTGTCATTTTCCAACCAAGTCTGCTACTATCTCCCAGAAACAGCCGGTTTCCGAGAAATACCTGACGTTTGCTCTCCCAAATACTACTTGACACTCCTCCAGAGGACATTGTCTCCCCTATTTACCACGTTGTCTCCCCAAGAGACCACTTGGCACACCAAAAAGACCACCGTTGCTCTCCAGTACAAGATCTTCTTTCCCACCGGTTCCCACTTTTCTCCCCCAGCTATGTCATTTCCTCCCAGAAATGCCACTTTTCCCT
This sequence comes from Phasianus colchicus, assembly GCF_987193195.1. NCBI lineage: Eukaryota > Metazoa > Chordata > Aves > Galliformes > Phasianidae > Phasianus > Phasianus colchicus. The sequence goes on along the minus strand of NW_028325241.1, from coordinate 347,414 downwards.
TGGAAATTTCACCTTCTCTTCCAAAAAGAGGAGATTTGCTCCCAGAAATACCCCTTCTCTTACAACTGCCACACGCTTTCTCCCCAAAAAGCCTCCATGACAATGCCAAATGGGACACTTGCAGCCAAGAAGAGGACACCTTCTCTCAGAAAGACCACTTTTCTCCCCAAGAGAGGAGATTTTCTCCCAAGTGGATGACATTTGCTGTAAGAAAGACCTGTTTTCTTCCCTCAAGAGGACATTGTCTTTCCCACTGAGGACATTTTCTCCCAGAAGTGCCGCTACTCTGTGAAACACCTCCATTTCCTCCCAAATCTACTCCATGACACGCCTCAGGATGACACTTACTCCCCGATTTGGGGCATTTTCTCCCAGAAATACCACTTATCTCCCAAAGGGATGGACTTTTCCCTCTCTAGCATCTCTTTCCTCACCAATACCTGGCATTTTCTCCCAGAAACACCAGCTTTCTCACAGATACATCACCTTCCCCCCCCCACATCAGACCTCTTCTCCCAGAAATACCAGGACTCTGCTGAATATTTCCCATTTCCTCCGGAACATACAGCATTACACTCCGCAAGAGGACAGTTTCTTTCAGAAATGTGGCATTTTATCACAGATACACCATTTTTATGCCCAGTAGAGCTCCTTTTCTCCCAGAAATAGCACTGCTCTTAGGAAGAGCTCCCATTTTCTAACCAAAATGCTGCTTTACACTCCTCAAGATCACACTTACCCCCATCAAGATGGCAGTGTCAGAGAAATACCAGCTTCTGCCCCCAAAATGGGACTTTGGCTCTCCAAAACAAGACATTTTCTCCCAGAAATACCAGGACTCTTAGAAATACCTCACGTTTCATCTCAAGAATACTGCTTTCCACTCCTCAAGATCACACTGACTCCCATCACAATGGCCTTTTCTCCCACATACACCAGCTTTCTCCCAAATACACGACATTTTCTCCCACATACACCCGTTTTCTCCCAAAGATGGGACATATTCTCCCAGAAATGCCAGCTTATTCTTTAAAAAACGGCCTTTTTTCCCCAAAATACCAGCCTTTTCCCTCTCTAGCATCTGTTTCCTCACCAATACCTGGCATTTTCTCCCAGAAACACCAGCTTTCTCACAGATACATCACCTTCCCCCCCCCACATCAGACCTCTTCTCCCAGAAATACCAGGACTCTGCTGAATATTTCCCATTTCCTCCGGAACATACAGCATTACACTCCGCAAGAGGACAGTTTCTTTCAGAAATGTGGCATTTTATCACAGATACACCATTTTTATGCCCAGTAGAGCTCCTTTTCTCCCAGAAATAGCACTGCTCTTAGGAAGAGCTCCCATTTTCTAACCAAAATGCTGCTTTACACTCCTCAAGATCACACTTACCCCCATCAAGATGGCAGTGTCAGAGAAATACCAGCTTCTGCCCCCAAAATGGGACTTTGGCTCTCCAAAACAAGACATTTTCTCCCAGAAATACCAGGACTCTTAGAAATACCTCACGTTTCATCTCAAGAATACTGCTTTCCACTCCTCAAGATCACACTGACTCCCATCACAATGGCCTTTTCTCCCACATACACCAGCTTTCTCCCAAATACACGACATTTTCTCCCACATACACCCGTTTTCTCCCAAAGATGGGACATATTCTCCCAGAAATGCCAGCTTATTCTTTAAAAAACGGCCTTTTTTCCCCAAAATACCAGCTTTCTCACAAACACCTGTCATTTTCCAACCAAGTCTGCTACTATCTCCCAGAAACAGCCGGTTTCCGAGAAATACCTGACGTTTGCTCTCCCAAATACTACTTGACACTCCTCCAGAGGACATTGTCTCCCCTATTTACCACGTTGTCTCCCCAAGAGACCACTTGGCACACCAAAAAGACCACCGTTGCTCTCCAGTACAAGATCTTCTTTCCCACCGGTTCCCACTTTTCTCCCCCAGCTATGTCATTTCCTCCCAGAAATGCCACTTTTCCCTTGGAAATTTCACCTTCTCTTCCAAAAAGAGGAGATTTGCTCCCAGAAATACCCCTTCTCTTACAACTGCCACACGCTTTCTCCCCAAAAAGCCTCCATGACAATGCCAAATGGGACACTTGCAGCCAAGAAGAGGACACCTTCTCTCAGAAAGACCACTTTTCTCCCCAAGAGAGGAGATTTTCTCCCAAGTGGATGACATTTGCTGTAAGAAAGACCTGTTTTCTTCCCTCAAGAGGACATTGTCTTTCCCACTGAGGACATTTTCTCCCAGAAGTGCCGCTACTCTTTGAAACACCTCCATTTCCTCCCAAATCTACTCCATGACACGCCTCAGGATGACACTTACTCCCCGATTTGGGGCATTTTCTCCCAGAAATACCACTTCTCTCCCAAAGGGATGGCCTTTTCCCTCTCTAGCATCTGTTTCCTCACCAATACCTGGCATTTTCTCCCAGAAACACCAGCTTTCTCACAGATACATCACCTTCCCCCCCCCACATCAGACCTCTTCTCCCAGAAATACCAGGACTCTGCTGAATATTTCCCATTTCCTCCGGAACATACAGCATTACACTCCGCAAGAGGACAGTTTCTTTCAGAAATGTGGCATTTTATCACAGATACACCATTTTTATGCCCAGTAGAGCTCCTTTTCTCCCAGAAATAGCACTGCTCTTAGGAAGAGCTCCCATTTTCTAACCAAAATGCTGCTTTACACTCCTCAAGATCACACTTACCCCCATCAAGATGGCAGTGTCACAGAAATACCAGCTTCTGCCCCCAAAATGGGACTTTGGCTCTCCAAAACAAGACATTTTCTCCCAGAAATACCAGGACTCTTAGAAATACCTCACGTTTCATCTCAAGAATACTGCTTTCCACTCCTCAAGATCACACTGACTCCCATCACAATGGCCTTTTCTCCCACATACACCAGCTTTCTCCCAAATACACGACATTTTCTCCCACATACACCCGTTTTCTCCCAAAGATGGGACATATTCTCCCAGAAATGCCAGCTTATTCTTTAAAAAACGGCCTTTTTTCCCCAAAATACCAGCCTTTTCCCTCTCTAGCATCTGTTTCCTCACCAATACCTGGCATTTTCTCCCAGAAACACCAGCTTTCTCACAGATACATCACCTTCCCCCCCCCACATCAGACCTCTTCTCCCAGAAATACCAGGACTCTGCTGAATATTTCCCATTTCCTCCGGAACATACAGCATTACACTCCGCAAGAGGACAGTTTCTTTCAGAAATGTGGCATTTTATCACAGATACACCATTTTTATGCCCAGTAGAGCTCCTTTTCTCCCAGAAATAGCACTGCTCTTAGGAAGAGCTCCCATTTTCTAACCAAAATGCTGCTTTACACTCCTCAAGATCACACTTACCCCCATCAAGATGGCAGTGTCACAGAAATACCAGCTTCTGCCCCCAAAATGGGACTTTGGCTCTCCAAAACAAGACATTTTCTCCCAGAAATACCAGGACTCTTAGAAATACCTCACGTTTCATCTCAAGAATACTGCTTTCCACTCCTCAAGATCACACTGACTCCCATCACAATGGCCTTTTCTCCCACATACACCAGCTTTCTCCCAAATACACGACATTTTCTCCCACATACACCCGTTTTCTCCCAAAGATGGGACATATTCTCCCAGAAATGCCAGCTTATTCTTTAAAAAACGGCCTTTTTTCCCCAAAATACCAGCCTTTTCCCTCTCTAGCATCTGTTTCCTCACCAATACCTGGCATTTTCTCCCAGAAACACCAGCTTTCTCACAGATACATCACCTTCCCCCCCCACATCAGACCTCTTCTCCCAGAAATACCAGGACTCTGCTGAATATTTCCCATTTCCTCCGGAACATACAGCATTACACTCCGCAAGAGGACAGTTTCTTTCAGAAATGTGGCATTTTATCACAGATACACCATTTTTATGCCCAGTAGAGCTCCTTTTCTCCCAGAAATAGCACTGCTCTTAGGAAGAGCTCCCATTTTCTAACCAAAATGCTGCTTTACACTCCTCAAGATCACACTTACCCCCATCAAGATGGCAGTGTCAGAGAAATACCAGCTTCTGCCCCCAAAATGGGACTTTGGCTCTCCAAAACAAGACATTTTCTCCCAGAAATACCAGGACTCTTAGAAATACCTCACGTTTCATCTCAAGAATACTGCTTTCCACTCCTCAAGATCACACTGACTCCCATCACAATGGCCTTTTCTCCCACATACACCAGCTTTCTCCCAAATACACGACATTTTCTCCCACATACACCCGTTTTCTCCCAAAGATGGGACATATTCTCCCAGAAATGCCAGCTTATTCTTTAAAAAACGGCCTTTTTTCCCCAAAATACCAGCCTTTTCCCTCTCTAGCATCTGTTTCCTCACCAATACCTGGCATTTTCTCCCAGAAACACCAGCTTTCTCACAGATACATCACCTTCCCCCCCCCACATCAGACCTCTTCTCCCAGAAATACCAGGACTCTGCTGAATATTTCCCATTTCCTCCGGAACATACAGCATTACACTCCGCAAGAGGACAGTTTCTTTCAGAAATGTGGCATTTTATCACAGATACACCATTTTTATGCCCAGTAGAGCTCCTTTTCTCCCAGAAATAGCACTGCTCTTAGGAAGAGCTCCCATTTTCTAACCAAAATGCTGCTTTACACTCCTCAAGATCACACTTACCCCCATCAAGATGGCAGTGTCACAGAAATACCAGCTTCTGCCCCCAAAATGGGACTTTGGCTCTCCAAAACAAGACATTTTCTCCCAGAAATACCAGGACTCTTAGAAATACCTCACGTTTCATCTCAAGAATACTGCTTTCCACTCCTCAAGATCACACTGACTCCCATCACAATGGCCTTTTCTCCCACATACACCAGCTTTCTCCCAAATACACGACATTTTCTCCCACATACACCCGTTTTCTCCCAAAGATGGGACATATTCTCCCAGAAATGCCAGCTTATTCTTTAAAAAACGGCCTTTTTTCCCCAAAATACCAGCCTTTTCCCTCTCTAGCATCTGTTTCCTCACCAATACCTGGCATTTTCTCCCAGAAACACCAGCTTTCTCACAGATACATCACCTTCCCCCCCCCACATCAGACCTCTTCTCCCAGAAATACCAGGACTCTGCTGAATATTTCCCATTTCCTCCGGAACATACAGCATTACACTCCGCAAGAGGACAGTTTCTTTCAGAAATGTGGCATTTTGTCACAGATACACCATTTTTATGCCCAGTAGAGCTCCTTTTCTCCCAGAAATAGCACTGCTCTTAGGAAGAGCTCCCATTTTCTAACCAAAATGCTGCTTTACACTCCTCAAGATCACACTTACCCCCATCAAGATGGCAGTGTCAGAGAAATACCAGCTTCTGCCCCCAAAATGGGACTTTGGCTCTCCAAAACAAGACATTTTCTCCCAGAAATACCAGGACTCTTAGAAATACCTCACGTTTCATCTCAAGAATACTGCTTTCCACTCCTCAAGATCACACTGACTCCCATCACAATGGCCTTTTCTCCCACATACACCAGCTTTCTCCCAAATACACGACATTTTCTCCCACATACACCCGTTTTCTCCCAAAGATGGGACATATTCTCCCAGAAATGCCAGCTTATTCTTTAAAAAACGGCCTTTTTTCCCCAAAATACCAGCCTTTTCCCTCTCTAGCATCTGTTTCCTCACCAATACCTGGCATTTTCTCCCAGAAACACCAGCTTTCTCACAGATACATCACCTTCCCCCCCCCACATCAGACCTCTTCTCCCAGAAATACCAGGACTCTGCTGAATATTTCCCATTTCCTCCGGAACATACAGCATTACACTCCGCAAGAGGACAGTTTCTTTCAGAAATGTGGCATTTTATCACAGATACACCATTTTTATGCCCAGTAGAGCTCCTTTTCTCCCAGAAATAGCACTGCTCTTAGGAAGAGCTCCCATTTTCTAACCAAAATGCTGCTTTACACTCCTCAAGATCACACTTACCCCCATCAAGATGGCAGTGTCACAGAAATACCAGCTTCTGCCCCCAAAATGGGACTTTGGCTCTCCAAAACAAGACATTTTCTCCCAGAAATACCAGGACTCTTAGAAATACCTCACGTTTCATCTCAAGAATACTGCTTTCCACTCCTCAAGATCACACTGACTCCCATCACAATGGCCTTTTCTCCCACATACACCAGCTTTCTCCCAAATACACGACATTTTCTCCCACATACACCCGTTTTCTCCCAAAGATGGGACATATTCTCCCAGAAATGCCAGCTTATTCTTTAAAAAACGGCCTTTTTTCCCCAAAATACCAGCCTTTTCCCTCTCTAGCATCTGTTTCCTCACCAATACCTGGCATTTTCTCCCAGAAACACCAGCTTTCTCACAGATACATCACCTTCCCCCCCCCACATCAGACCTCTTCTCCCAGAAATACCAGGACTCTGCTGAATATTTCCCATTTCCTCCGGAACATACAGCATTACACTCCGCAAGAGGACAGTTTCTTTCAGAAATGTGGCATTTTATCACAGATACACCATTTTTATGCCCAGTAGAGCTCCTTTTCTCCCAGAAATAGCACTGCTCTTAGGAAGAGCTCCCATTTTCTAACCAAAATGCTGCTTTACACTCCTCAAGATCACACTTACCCCCATCAAGATGGCAGTGTCAGAGAAATACCAGCTTCTGCCCCCAAAATGGGACTTTGGCTCTCCAAAACAAGACATTTTCTCCCAGAAATACCAGGACTCTTAGAAATACCTCACGTTTCATCTCAAGAATACTGCTTTCCACTCCTCAAGATCACACTGACTCCCATCACAATGGCCTTTTCTCCCACATACACCAGCTTTCTCCCAAATACACGACATTTTCTCCCACATACACCCGTTTTCTCCCAAAGATGGGACATATTCTCCCAGAAATGCCAGCTTATTCTTTAAAAAACGGCCTTTTTTCCCCAAAATACCAGCCTTTTCCCTCTCTAGCATCTGTTTCCTCACCAATACCTGGCATTTTCTCCCAGAAACACCAGCTTTCTCACAGATACATCACCTTCCCCCCCCCACATCAGACCTCTTCTCCCAGAAATACCAGGACTCTGCTGAATATTTCCCATTTCCTCCGGAACATACAGCATTACACTCCGCAAGAGGACAGTTTCTTTCAGAAATGTGGCATTTTGTCACAGATACACCATTTTTATGCCCAGTAGAGCTCCTTTTCTCCCAGAAATAGCACTGCTCTTAGGAAGAGCTCCCATTTTCTAACCAAAATGCTGCTTTACACTCCTCAAGATCACACTTACCCCCATCAAGATGGCAGTGTCAGAGAAATACCAGCTTCTGCCCCCAAAATGGGACTTTGGCTCTCCAAAACAAGACATTTTCTCCCAGAAATACCAGGACTCTTAGAAATACCTCACGTTTCATCTCAAGAATACTGCTTTCCACTCCTCAAGATCACACTGACTCCCATCACAATGGCCTTTTCTCCCACATACACCAGCTTTCTCCCAAATACACGACATTTTCTCCCACATACACCCGTTTTCTCCCAAAGATGGGACATATTCTCCCAGAAATGCCAGCTTATTCTTTAAAAAACGGCCTTTTTTCCCCAAAATACCAGCCTTTTCCCTCTCTAGCATCTGTTTCCTCACCAATACCTGGCATTTTCTCCCAGAAACACCAGCTTTCTCACAGATACATCACCTTCCCCCCCCCACATCAGACCTCTTCTCCCAGAAATACCAGGACTCTACTGAATATTTCCCATTTCCTCCGGAACATACAGCATTACACTCCGCAAGAGGACAGTTTCTTTCAGAAATGTGGCATTTTGTCACAGATACACCATTTTTATGCCCAGTAGAGCTCCTTTTCTCCCAGAAATAGCACTGCTCTTAGGAAGAGCTCCCATTTTCTAACCAAAATGCTGCTTTACACTCCTCAAGATCACACTTACCCCCATCAAGATGGCAGTGTCAGAGAAATACCAGCTTCTGCCCCCAAAATGGGACTTTGGCTCTCCAAAACAAGACATTTTCTCCCAGAAATACCAGGACTCTTAGAAATACCTCACGTTTCATCTCAAGAATACTGCTTTCCACTCCTCAAGATCACACTGACTCCCATCACAATGGCCTTTTCTCCCACATACACCAGCTTTCTCCCAAATACACGACATTTTCTCCCACATACACCCGTTTTCTCCCAAAGATGGGACATATTCTCCCAGAAATGCCAGCTTATTCTTTAAAAAACGGCCTTTTTTCCCCAAAATACCAGCCTTTTCCCTCTCTAGCATCTGTTTCCTCACCAATACCTGGCATTTTCTCCCAGAAACACCAGCTTTCTCACAGATACATCACCTTCCCCCCCCCACATCAGACCTCTTCTCCCAGAAATACCAGGACTCTGCTGAATATTTCCCATTTCCTCCGGAACATACAGCATTACACTCCGCAAGAGGACAGTTTCTTTCAGAAATGTGGCATTTTGTCACAGATACACCATTTTTATGCCCAGTAGAGCTCCTTTTCTCCCAGAAATAGCACTGCTCTTAGGAAGAGCTCCCATTTTCTAACCAAAATGCTGCTTTACACTCCTCAAGATCACACTTACCCCCATCAAGATGGCAGTGTCAGAGAAATACCAGCTTCTGCCCCCAAAATGGGACTTTGGCTCTCCAAAACAAGACATTTTCTCCCAGAAATACCAGGACTCTTAGAAATACCTCACGTTTCATCTCAAGAATACTGCTTTCCACTCCTCAAGATCACACTGACTCCCATCACAATGGCCTTTTCTCCCACATACACCAGCTTTCTCCCAAATACACGACATTTTCTCCCACATACACCCGTTTTCTCCCAAAGATGGGACATATTCTCCCAGAAATGCCAGCTTATTCTTTAAAAAACGGCCTTTTTTCCCCAAAATACCAGCCTTTTCCCTCTCTAGCATCTGTTTCCTCACCAATACCTGGCATTTTCTCCCAGAAACACCAGCTTTCTCACAGATACATCACCTTCCCCCCCCCACATCAGACCTCTTCTCCCAGAAATACCAGGACTCTGCTGAATATTTCCCATTTCCTCCGGAACATACAGCATTACACTCCGCAAGAGGACAGTTTCTTTCAGAAATGTGGCATTTTATCACAGATACACCATTTTTATGCCCAGTAGAGCTCCTTTTCTCCCAGAAATAGCACTGCTCTTAGGAAGAGCTCCCATTTTCTAACCAAAATGCTGCTTTACACTCCTCAAGATCACACTTACCCCCATCAAGATGGCAGTGTCAGAGAAATACCAGCTTCTGCCCCCAAAATGGGACTTTGGCTCTCCAAAACAAGACATTTTCTCCCAGAAATACCAGGACTCTTAGAAATACCTCACGTTTCATCTCAAGAATACTGCTTTCCACTCCTCAAGATCACACTGACTCCCATCACAATGGCCTTTTCTCCCACATACACCAGCTTTCTCCCAAATACACGACATTTTCTCCCACATACACCCGTTTTCTCCCAAAGATGGGACATATTCTCCCAGAAATGCCAGCTTATTCTTTAAAAAACGGCCTTTTTTTCCCAAAATACCAGCCTTTTCCCTCTCTAGCATCTGTTTCCTCACCAATACCTGGCATTTTCTCCCAGAAACACCAGCTTTCTCACAGATACATCACCTTCCCCCCCCCACATCAGACCTCTTCTCCCAGAAATACCAGGACTCTGCTGAATATTTCCCATTTCCTCCGGAACATACAGCATTACACTCCGCAAGAGGACAGTTTCTTTCAGAAATGTGGCATTTTATCACAGATACACCATTTTTATGCCCAGTAGAGCTCCTTTTCTCCCAGAAATAGCACTGCTCTTAGGAAGAGCTCCCATTTTCTAACCAAAATGCTGCTTTACACTCCTCAAGATCACACTTACCCCCATCAAGATGGCAGTGTCACAGAAATACCAGCTTCTGCCCCCAAAATGGGACTTTGGCTCTCCAAAACAAGACATTTTCTCCCAGAAATACCAGGACTCTTAGAAATACCTCACGTTTCATCTCAAGAATACTGCTTTCCACTCCTCAAGATCACACTGACTCCCATCACAATGGCCTTTTCTCCCACATACACCAGCTTTCTCCCAAATACACGACATTTTCTCCCACATACACCCGTTTTCTCCCAAAGATGGGACATATTCTCCCAGAAATGCCAGCTTATTCTTTAAAAAACGGCCTTTTTTCCCCAAAATACCAGCCTTTTCCCTCTCTAGCATCTGTTTCCTCACCAATACCTGGCATTTTCTCCCAGAAACACCAGCTTTCTCACAGATACATCACCTTCCCCCCCCCACATCAGACCTCTTCTCCCAGAAATACCAGGACTCTGCTGAATATTTCCCATTTCCTCCGGAACATACAGCATTACACTCCGCAAGAGGACAGTTTCTTTCAGAAATGTGGCATTTTGTCACAGATACACCATTTTTATGCCCAGTAGAGCTCCTTTTCTCCCAGAAATAGCACTGCTCTTAGGAAGAGCTCCCATTTTCTAACCAAAATGCTGCTTTACACTCCTCAAGATCACACTTACCCCCATCAAGATGGCAGTGTCAGAGAAATACCAGCTTCTGCCCCCAAAATGGGACTTTGGCTCTCCAAAACAAGACATTTTCTCCCAGAAATACCAGGACTCTTAGAAATACCTCACGTTTCATCTCAAGAATACTGCTTTCCACTCCTCAAGATCACACTGACTCCCATCACAATGGCCTTTTCTCCCACATACACCAGCTTTCTCCCAAATACACGACATTTTCTCCCACATACACCCGTTTTCTCCCAAAGATGGGACATATTCTCCCAGAAATGCCAGCTTATTCTTTAAAAAACGGCCTTTTTTCCCCAAAATACCAGCCTTTTCCCTCTCTAGCATCTGTTTCCTCACCAATACCTGGCATTTTCTCCCAGAAACACCAGCTTTCTCACAGATACATCACCTTCCCCCCCCACATCAGACCTCTTCTCCCAGAAATACCAGGACTCTGCTGAATATTTCCCATTTCCTCCGGAACATACAGCATTACACTCCGCAAGAGGACAGTTTCTTTCAGAAATGTGGCATTTTATCACAGATACACCATTTTTATGCCCAGTAGAGCTCCTTTTCTCCCAGAAATAGCACTGCTCTTAGGAAGAGCTCCCATTTTCTAACCAAAATGCTGCTTTACACTCCTCAAGATCACACTTACCCCCATCAAGATGGCAGTGTCAGAGAAATACCAGCTTCTGCCCCCAAAATGGGACTTTGGCTCTCCAAAACAAGACATTTTCTCCCAGAAATACCAGGACTCTTAGAAATACCTCACGTTTCATCTCAAGAATACTGCTTTCCACTCCTCAAGATCACACTGACTCCCATCACAATGGCCTTTTCTCCCACATACACCAGCTTTCTCCCAAATACACGACATTTTCTCCCACATACACCCGTTTTCTCCCAAAGATGGGACATATTCTCCCAGAAATGCCAGCTTATTCTTTAAAAAACGGCCTTTTTTCCCCAAAATACCAGCTTTCTCACAAACACCTGTCATTTTCCAACCAAGTCTGCTACTATCTCCCAGAAACAGCCGGTTTCCGAGAAATACCTGACGTTTGCTCTCCCAAATACTACTTGACACTCCTCCAGAGGACATTGTCTCCCCTATTTACCACGTTGTCTCCCCAAGAGACCACTTGGCACACCAAAAAGACCACCGTTGCTCTCCAGTACAAGATCTTCTTTCCCACCGGTTCCCACTTTTCTCCCCCAGCTATGTCATTTCCTCCCAGAAATGCCACTTTTCCCTTGGAAATTTCACCTTCTCTTCCAAAAAGAGGAGATTTGCTCCCAGAAATACCCCTTCTCTTACAACTGCCACACGCTTTCTCCCCAAAAAGCCTCCATGACAATGCCAAATGGGACACTTGCAGCCAAGAAGAGGACACCTTCTCTCAGAAAGACCACTTTTCTCCCCAAGAGAGGAGATTTTCTCCCAAGTGGATGACATTTGCTGTAAGAAAGACCTGTTTTCTTCCCTCAAGAGGACATTGTCTTTCTCACTGAGGACATTTTCTCCCAGAAGTGCCGCTACTGTGTGAAACACCTCCATTTCCTCCCAAATCTACTCCATGACACGCCTCAGGATGACACTTACTCCCCGATTTGGGGCATTTTCTCCCAGAAATACCACTTCTCTCCCAAAGGGATGGCCTTTTCCCTCTCTAGCATCTGTTTCCTCACCAATACCTGGCATTTTCTCCCAGAAACACCAGCTTTCTCACAGATACATCACCTTCCCCCCCCCACATCAGACCTCTTCTCCCAGAAATACCAGGACTCTGCTGAATATTTCCCATTTCCTCCGGAACATACAGCATTACACTCCGCAAGAGGACAGTTTCTTTCAGAAATGTGGCATTTTATCACAGATACACCATTTTTATGCCCAGTAGAGCTCCTTTTCTCCCAGAAATAGCACTGCTCTTAGGAAGAGCTCCCATTTTCTAACCAAAATGCTGCTTTACACTCCTCAAGATCACACTTACCCCCATCAAGATGGCAGTGTCACAGAAATACCAGCTTCTGCCCCCAAAATGGGACTTTGGCTCTCCAAAACAAGACATTTTCTCCCAGAAATACCAGGACTCTTAGAAATACCTCACGTTTCATCTCAAGAATACTGCTTTCCACTCCTCAAGATCACACTGACTCCCATCACAATGGCCTTTTCTCCCACATACACCAGCTTTCTCCCAAATACACGACATTTTCTCCCACATACACCCGTTTTCTCCCAAAGATGGGACATATTCTCCCAGAAATGCCAGCTTATTCTTTAAAAAACGGCCTTTTTTCCCCAAAATACCAGCCTTTTCCCTCTCTAGCATCTGTTTCCTCACCAATACCTGGCATTTTCTCCCAGAAACACCAGCTTTCTCACAGATACATCACCTTCCCCCCCCACATCAGACCTCTTCTCCCAGAAATACCAGAACTCTGCTGAATATTTCCCATTTCCTCCGGAACATACAGCATTACACTCCGCAAGAGGACAGTTTCTTTCAGAAATGTGGCATTTTATCACAGATACACCATTTTTATGCCCAGTAGAGCTCCTTTTCTCCCAGAAATAGCACTGCTCTTAGGAAGAGCTCCCATTTTCTAACCAAAATGCTGCTTTACACTCCTCAAGATCACACTTACCCCCATCAAGATGGCAGTGTCACAGAAATACCAGCTTCTGCCCCCAAAATGGGACTTTGGCTCTCCAAAACAAGACATTTTCTCCCAGAAATACCAGGACTCTTAGAAATACCTCACGTTTCATCTCAAGAATACTGCTTTCCACTCCTCAAGATCACACTGACTCCCATCACAATGGCCTTTTCTCCCACATACACCAGCTTTCTCCCAAATACACGACATTTTCTCCCACATACACCCGTTTTCTCCCAAAGATGGGACATATTCTCCCAGAAATGCCAGCTTATTCTTTAAAAAACGGCCTTTTTTCCCCAAAATACCAGCTTTCTCACAAACACCTGTCATTTTCCAACCAAGTCTGCTACTATCTCCCAGAAACAGCCGGTTTCCGAGAAATACCTGACGTTTGCTCTCCCAAATACTACTTGACACTCCTCCAGAGGACATTGTCTCCCCTATTTACCACGTTGTCTCCCCAAGAGACCACTTGGCACACCAAAAAGACCACCGTTGCTCTCCAGTACAAGATCTTCTTTCCCACCGGTTCCCACTTTTCTCCCCCAGCTATGTCATTTCCTCCCAGAAATGCCACTTTTCCCTTGGAAATTTCACCTTCTCTTCCAAAAAGAGGAGATTTGCTCCCAGAAATACCCCTTCTCTTACAACTGCCACACGCTTTCTCCCCAAAAAGCCTCCATGACAATGCCAAATGGGACACTTGCAGCCAAGAAGAGGACACCTTCTCTCAGAAAGACCACTTTTCTCCCCAAGAGAGGAGATTTTCTCCCAAGTGGATGACATTTGCTGTAAGAAAGACCTGTTTTCTTCCCTCAAGAGGACACTGTCTTTCCCACTGAGGACATTTTCTCCCAGAAGTGCCGCTACTCTTTGAAACACCTCCATTTCCTCCCAAATCTACTCCATGACACGCCTCAGGATGACACTTACTCCCCGATTTGGGGCATTTTCTCCCAGAAATACCACTTCTCTCCCAAAGGGATGGCCTTTTCCCTCTCTAGCATCTGTTTCCTCACCAATACCTGGCATTTTCTCCCAGAAACACCAGCTTTCTCACAGATACATCACCTTCCCCCCCCCACATCAGACCTCTTCTCCCAGAAATACCAGGACTCTGCTGAATATTTCCCATTTCCTCCGGAACATACAGCATTACACTCCGCAAGAGGACAGTTTCTTTCAGAAATGTGGCATTTTATCACAGATACGCCATTTTTATGCCCAGTAGAGCTCCTTTTCTCCCAGAAATAGCACTGCTCTTAGGAAGAGCTCCCATTTTCTAACCAAAATGCTGCTTTACACTCCTCAAGATCACACTTACCCCCATCAAGATGGCAGTGTCACAGAAATACCAGCTTCTGCCCCCAAAATGGGACTTTGGCTCTCCAAAACAAGACATTTTCTCCCAGAAATACCAGGACTCTTAGAAATACCTCACGTTTCATCTCAAGAATACTGCTTTCCACTCCTCAAGATCACACTGACTCCCATCACAATGGCCTTTTCTCCCACATACACCAGCTTTCTCCCAAATACACGACATTTTCTCCCACATACACCCGTTTTCTCCCAAAGATGGGACATATTCTCCCAGAAATGCCAGCTTATTCTTTAAAAAACGGCCTTTTTTCCCCAAAATACCAGCCTTTTCCCTCTCTAGCATCTGTTTCCTCACCAATACCTGGCATTTTCTCCCAGAAACACCAGCTTTCTCACAGATACATCACCTTCCCCCCCCCACATCAGACCTCTTCTCCCAGAAATACCAGGACTCTGCTGAATATTTCCCATTTCCTCCGGAACATACAGCATTACACTCCGCAAGAGGACAGTTTCTTTCAGAAATGTGGCATTTTATCACAGATACACCATTTTTATGCCCAGTAGAGCTCCTTTTCTCCCAGAAATAGCACTGCTCTTAGGAAGAGCTCCCATTTTCTAACCAAAATGCTGCTTTACACTCCTCAAGATCACACTTACCCCCATCAAGATGGCAGTGTCAGAGAAATACCAGCTTCTGCCCCCAAAATGGGACTTTGGCTCTCCAAAACAAGACATTTTCTCCCAGAAATACCAGGACTCTTAGAAATACCTCACGTTTCATCTCAAGAATACTGCTTTCCACTCCTCAAGATCACACTGACTCCCATCACAATGGCCTTTTCTCCCACATACACCAGCTTTCTCCCAAATACACGACATTTTCTCCCACATACACCCGTTTTCTCCCAAAGATGGGACATATTCTCCCAGAAATGCCAGCTTATTCTTTAAAAAACGGCCTTTTTTCCCCAAAATACCAGCCTTTTCCCTCTCTAGCATCTCTTTCCTCACCAATACCTGGCATTTTCTCCCAGAAACACCAGCTTTCTCACAGATACATCACCTTCCCCCCCCCACATCAGACCTCTTCTCCCAGAAATACCAGGACTCTGCTGAATATTTCCCATTTCCTCCGGAACATACAGCATTACACTCCGCAAGAGGACAGTTTCTTTCAGAAATGTGGCATTTTGTCACAGATACACCATTTTTATGCCCAGTAGAGCTCCTTTTCTCCCAGAAATAGCACTGCTCTTAGGAAGAGCTCCCATTTTCTAACCAAAATGCTGCTTTACACTCCTCAAGATCACACTTACCCCCATCAAGATGGCAGTGTCAGAGAAATACCAGCTTCTGCCCCCAAAATGGGACTTTGGCTCTCCAAAACAAGACATTTTCTCCCAGAAATACCAGGACTCTTAGAAATACCTCACGTTTCATCTCAAGAATACTGCTTTCCACTCCTCAAGATCACACTGACTCCCATCACAATGGCCTTTTCTCCCACATACACCAGCTTTCTCCCAAATACACGACATTTTCTCCCACGTACACCCGTTTTCTCCCAAAGATGGGACATATTCTCCCAGAAATGCCAGCTTATTCTTTAAAAAACGGCCTTTTTTCCCCAAAATACCAGCCTTTTCCCTCTCTAGCATCTGTTTCCTCACCAATACCTGGCATTTTCTCCCAGAAACACCAGCTTTCTCACAGATACATCACCTTCCCCCCCCCACATCAGACCTCTTCTCCCAGAAATACCAGGACTCTGCTGAATATTTCCCATTTCCTCCGGAACATACAGCATTACACTCCGCAAGAGGACAGTTTCTTTCAGAAATGTGGCATTTTATCACAGATACACCATTTTTATGCCCAGTAGAGCTCCTTTTCTCCCAGAAATAGCACTGCTCTTAGGAAGAGCTCCCATTTTCTAACCAAAATGCTGCTTTACACTCCTCAAGATCACACTTACCCCCATCAAGATGGCAGTGTCACAGAAATACCAGCTTCTGCCCCCAAAATGGGACTTTGGCTCTCCAAAACAAGACATTTTCTCCCAGAAATACCAGGACTCTTAGAAATACCTCACGTTTCATCTCAAGAATACTGCTTTCCACTCCTCAAGATCACACTGACTCCCATCACAATGGCCTTTTCTCCCACATACACCAGCTTTCTCCCAAATACACGACATTTTCTCCCACATACACCCGTTTTCTCCCAAAGATGGGACATATTCTCCCAGAAATGCCAGCTTATTCTTTAAAAAACGGCCTTTTTTCCCCAAAATACCAGCCTTTTCCCTCTCTAGCATCTGTTTCCTCACCAATACCTGGCATTTTCTCCCAGAAACACCAGCTTTCTCACAGATACATCACCTTCCCCCCCCACATCAGACCTCTTCTCCCAGAAATACCAGAACTCTGCTGAATATTTCCCATTTCCTCCGGAACATACAGCATTACACTCCGCAAGAGGACAGTTTCTTTCAGAAATGTGGCATTTTATCACAGATACACCATTTTTATGCCCAGTAGAGCTCCTTTTCTCCCAGAAATAGCACTGCTCTTAGGAAGAGCTCCCATTTTCTAACCAAAATGCTGCTTTACACTCCTCAAGATCACACTTACCCCCATCAAGATGGCAGTGTCACAGAAATACCAGCTTCTGCCCCCAAAATGGGACTTTGGCTCTCCAAAACAAGACATTTTCTCCCAGAAATACCAGGACTCTTAGAAATACCTCACGTTTCATCTCAAGAATACTGCTTTCCACTCCTCAAGATCACACTGACTCCCATCACAATGGCCTTTTCTCCCACATACACCAGCTTTCTCCCAAATACACGACATTTTCTCCCACATACACCCGTTTTCTCCCAAAGATGGGACATATTCTCCCAGAAATGCCAGCTTATTCTTTAAAAAACGGCCTTTTTTCCCCAAAATACCAGCTTTCTCACAAACACCTGTCATTTTCCAACCAAGTCTGCTACTATCTCCCAGAAACAGCCGGTTTCCGAGAAATACCTGACGTTTGCTCTCCCAAATACTACTTGACACTCCTCCAGAGGACATTGTCTCCCCTATTTACCACGTTGTCTCCCCAAGAGACCACTTGGCACACCAAAAAGACCACCGTTGCTCTCCAGTACAAGATCTTCTTTCCCACCGGTTCCCACTTTTCTCCCCCAGCTATGTCATTTCCTCCCAGAAATGCCACTTTTCCCTTGGAAATTTCACCTTCTCTTCCAAAAAGAGGAGATTTGCTCCCAGAAATACCCCTTCTCTTACAACTGCCACACGCTTTCTCCCCAAAAAGCCTCCATGACAATGCCAAATGGGACACTTGCAGCCAAGAAGAGGACACCTTCTCTCAGAAAGACCACTTTTCTCCCCAAGAGAGGAGATTTTCTCCCAAGTGGATGACATTTGCTGTAAGAAAGACCTGTTTTCTTCCCTCAAGAGGACACTGTCTTTCCCACTGAGGACATTTTCTCCCAGAAGTGCCGCTACTCTTTGAAACACCTCCATTTCCTCCCAAATCTACTCCATGACACGCCTCAGGATGACACTTACTCCCCGATTTGGGGCATTTTCTCCCAGAAATACCACTTCTCTCCCAAAGGGATGGCCTTTTCCCTCTCTAGCATCTGTTTCCTCACCAATACCTGGCATTTTCTCCCAGAAACACCAGCTTTCTCACAGATACATCACCTTCCCCCCCCCACATCAGACCTCTTCTCCCAGAAATACCAGGACTCTGCTGAATATTTCCCATTTCCTCCGGAACATACAGCATTACACTCCGCAAGAGGACAGTTTCTTTCAGAAATGTGGCATTTTATCACAGATACGCCATTTTTATGCCCAGTAGAGCTCCTTTTCTCCCAGAAATAGCACTGCTCTTAGGAAGAGCTCCCATTTTCTAACCAAAATGCTGCTTTACACTCCTCAAGATCACACTTACCCCCATCAAGATGGCAGTGTCACAGAAATACCAGCTTCTGCCCCCAAAATGGGACTTTGGCTCTCCAAAACAAGACATTTTCTCCCAGAAATACCAGGACTCTTAGAAATACCTCACGTTTCATCTCAAGAATACTGCTTTCCACTCCTCAAGATCACACTGACTCCCATCACAATGGCCTTTTCTCCCACATACACCAGCTTTCTCCCAAATACACGACATTTTCTCCCACATACACCCGTTTTCTCCCAAAGATGGGACATATTCTCCCAGAAATGCCAGCTTATTCTTTAAAAAACGGCCTTTTTTCCCCAAAATACCAGCCTTTTCCCTCTCTAGCATCTGTTTCCTCACCAATACCTGGCATTTTCTCCCAGAAACACCAGCTTTCTCACAGATACATCACCTTCCCCCCCCCACATCAGACCTCTTCTCCCAGAAATACCAGGACTCTGCTGAATATTTCCCATTTCCTCCGGAACATACAGCATTACACTCCGCAAGAGGACAGTTTCTTTCAGAAATGTGGCATTTTATCACAGATACACCATTTTTATGCCCAGTAGAGCTCCTTTTCTCCCAGAAATAGCACTGCTCTTAGGAAGAGCTCCCATTTTCTAACCAAAATGCTGCTTTACACTCCTCAAGATCACACTTACCCCCATCAAGATGGCAGTGTCAGAGAAATACCAGCTTCTGCCCCCAAAATGGGACTTTGGCTCTCCAAAACAAGACATTTTCTCCCAGAAATACCAGGACTCTTAGAAATACCTCACGTTTCATCTCAAGAATACTGCTTTCCACTCCTCAAGATCACACTGACTCCCATCACAATGGCCTTTTCTCCCACATACACCAGCTTTCTCCCAAATACACGACATTTTCTCCCACATACACCCGTTTTCTCCCAAAGATGGGACATATTCTCCCAGAAATGCCAGCTTATTCTTTAAAAAACGGCCTTTTTTCCCCAAAATACCAGCCTTTTCCCTCTCTAGCATCTCTTTCCTCACCAATACCTGGCATTTTCTCCCAGAAACACCAGCTTTCTCACAGATACATCACCTTCCCCCCCCCACATCAGACCTCTTCTCCCAGAAATACCAGGACTCTGCTGAATATTTCCCATTTCCTCCGGAACATACAGCATTACACTCCGCAAGAGGACAGTTTCTTTCAGAAATGTGGCATTTTGTCACAGATACACCATTTTTATGCCCAGTACAGCTCCTTTTCTCCCAGAAATAGCACTGCTCTTAGGAAGAGCTCCCATTTTCTAACCAAAATGCTGCTTTACACTCCTCAAGATCACACTTACCCCCATCAAGATGGCAGTGTCACAGAAATACCAGCTTCTGCCCCCAAAATGGGACTTTGGCTCTCCAAAACAAGACATTTTCTCCCAGAAATACCAGGACTCTTAGAAATACCTCACGTTTCATCTCAAGAATACTGCTTTCCACTCCTCAAGATCACACTGACTCCCATCACAATGGCCTTTTCTCCCACATACACCAGCTTTCTCCCAAATACACAACATTTTCTCCCACATACACCCGTTTTCTCCCAAAGATGGGACATATTCTCCCAGAAATGCCAGCTTATTCTTTAAAAAACGGCCTTTTTTCCCCAAAATACCAGCCTTTTCCCTCTCTAGCATCTGTTTCCTCACCAATACCTGGCATTTTCTCCCAGAAACACCAGCTTTCTCACAGATACATCACCTTCCCCCCCCCACATCAGACCTCTTCTCCCAGAAATACCAGGACTCTGCTGAATATTTCCCATTTCCTCCGGAACATACAGCATTACACTCCACAAGAGGACAGTTTCTTTCAGAAATGTGGCATTTTATCACAGATACACCATTTTTATGCCCAGTAGAGCTCCTTTTCTCCCAGAAATAGCACTGCTCTTAGGAAGAGCTCCCATTTTCTAACCAAAATGCTGCTTTACACTCCTCAAGATCACACTTACCCCCATCAAGATGGCAGTGTCAGAGAAATACCAGCTTCTGCCCCCAAAATGGGACTTTGGCTCTCCAAAACAAGACATTTTCTCCCAGAAATACCAGGACTCTTAGAAATACCTCACGTTTCATCTCAAGAATACTGCTTTCCACTCCTCAAGATCACACTGACTCCCATCACAATGGCCTTTTCTCCCACATACACCAGCTTTCTCCCAAATACACGACATTTTCTCCCACATACACCCGTTTTCTCCCAAAGATGGGACATATTCTCCCAGAAATGCCAGCTTATTCTTTAAAAAACGGCCTTTTTTCCCCAAAATACCAGCCTTTTCCCTCTCTAGCATCTGTTTCCTCACCAATACCTGGCATTTTCTCCCAGAAACACCAGCTTTCTCACAGATACATCACCTTCCCCCCCCCACATCAGACCTCTTCTCCCAGAAATACCAGGACTCTGCTGAATATTTCCCATTTCCTCCGGAACATACAGCATTACACTCCGCAAGAGGACAGTTTCTTTCAGAAATGTGGCATTTTGTCACAGATACACCATTTTTATGCCCAGTAGAGCTCCTTTTCTCCCAGAAATAGCACTGCTCTTAGGAAGAGCTCCCATTTTCTAACCAAAATGCTGCTTTACACTCCTCAAGATCACACTTACCCCCATCAAGATGGCAGTGTCACAGGAATACCAGCTTCTGCCCCCAAAATGGGACTTTGGCTCTCCAAAACAAGACATTTTCTCCCAGAAATACCAGGACTCTTAGAAATACCTCACGTTTCATCTCAAGAATACTGCTTTCCACTCCTCAAGATCACACTGACTCCCATCACAATGGCCTTTTCTCCCACATACACCAGCTTTCTCCCAAATACACGACATTTTCTCCCACGTACACCCGTTTTCTCCCAAAGATGGGACATATTCTCCCAGAAATGCCAGCTTATTCTTTAAAAAACGGCCTTTTTTCCCCAAAATACCAGCCTTTTCCCTCTCTAGCATCTCTTTCCTCACCAATACCTGGCATTTTCTCCCAGAAACACCAGCTTTCTCACAGATACATCACCTTCCCCCCCCCACATCAGACCTCTTCTCCCAGAAATACCAGGACTCTGCTGAATATTTCCCATTTCCTCCGGAACATACAGCATTACACTCCGCAAGAGGACAGTTTCTTTCAGAAATGTGGCATTTTATCACAGATACGCCATTTTTATGCCCAGTAGAGCTCCTTTTCTCCCAGAAATAGCACTGCTCTTAGGAAGAGCTCCCATTTTCTAACCAAAATGCTGCTTTACACTCCTCAAGATCACACTTACCCCCATCAAGATGGCAGTGTCACAGAAATACCAGCTTCTGCCCCCAAAATGGGACTTTGGCTCTCCAAAACAAGACATTTTCTCCCAGAAATACCAGGACTCTTAGAAATACCTCACGTTTCATCTCAAGAATACTGCTTTCCACTCCTCAAGATCACACTGACTCCCATCACAATGGCCTTTTCTCCCACATACACCAGCTTTCTCCCAAATACACAACATTTTCTCCCACATACACCCGTTTTCTCCCAAAGATGGGACATATTCTCCCAGAAATGCCAGCTTATTCTTTAAAAAACGGCCTTTTTTCCCCAAAATACCAGCCTTTTCCCTCTCTAGCATCTGTTTCCTCACCAATACCTGGCATTTTCTCCCAGAAACACCAGCTTTCTCACAGATACATCACCTTCCCCCCCCCACATCAGACCTCTTCTCCCAGAAATACCAGGACTCTGCTGAATATTTCCCATTTCCTCCGGAACATACAGCATTACACTCCACAAGAGGACAGTTTCTTTCAGAAATGTGGCATTTTATCACAGATACACCATTTTTATGCCCAGTAGAGCTCCTTTTCTCCCAGAAATAGCACTGCTCTTAGGAAGAGCTCCCATTTTCTAACCAAAATGCTGCTTTACACTCCTCAAGATCACACTTACCCCCATCAAGATGGCAGTGTCAGAGAAATACCAGCTTCTGCCCCCAAAATGGGACTTTGGCTCTCCAAAACAAGACATTTTCTCCCAGAAATACCAGGACTCTTAGAAATACCTCACGTTTCATCTCAAGAATACTGCTTTCCACTCCTCAAGATCACACTGACTCCCATCACAATGGCCTTTTCTCCCACATACACCAGCTTTCTCCCAAATACACGACATTTTCTCCCACATACACCCGTTTTCTCCCAAAGATGGGACATATTCTCCCAGAAATGCCAGCTTATTCTTTAAAAAACGGCCTTTTTTCCCCAAAATACCAGCCTTTTCCCTCTCTAGCATCTGTTTCCTCACCAATACCTGGCATTTTCTCCCAGAAACACCAGCTTTCTCACAGATACATCACCTTCCCCCCCCCACATCAGACCTCTTCTCCCAGAAATACCAGGACTCTGCTGAATATTTCCCATTTCCTCCGGAACATACAGCATTACACTCCGCAAGAGGACAGTTTCTTTCAGAAATGTGGCATTTTGTCACAGATACACCATTTTTATGCCCAGTAGAGCTCCTTTTCTCCCAGAAATAGCACTGCTCTTAGGAAGAGCTCCCATTTTCTAACCAAAATGCTGCTTTACACTCCTCAAGATCACACTTACCCCCATCAAGATGGCAGTGTCACAGGAATACCAGCTTCTGCCCCCAAAATGGGACTTTGGCTCTCCAAAACAAGACATTTTCTCCCAGAAATACCAGGACTCTTAGAAATACCTCACGTTTCATCTCAAGAATACTGCTTTCCACTCCTCAAGATCACACTGACTCCCATCACAATGGCCTTTTCTCCCACATACACCAGCTTTCTCCCAAATACACGACATTTTCTCCCACGTACACCCGTTTTCTCCCAAAGATGGGACATATTCTCCCAGAAATGCCAGCTTATTCTTTAAAAAACGGCCTTTTTTCCCCAAAATACCAGCCTTTTCCCTCTCTAGCATCTGTTTCCTCACCAATACCTGGCATTTTCTCCCAGAAACACCAGCTTTCTCACAGATACATCACCTTCCCCCCCCCACATCAGACCTCTTCTCCCAGAAATACCAGGACTCTGCTGAATATTTCCCATTTCCTCCGGAACATACAGCATTACACTCCGCAAGAGGACAGTTTCTTTCAGAAATGTGGCATTTTATCACAGATACGCCATTTTTATGCCCAGTAGAGCTCCTTTTCTCCCAGAAATAGCACTGCTCTTAGGAAGAGCTCCCATTTTCTAACCAAAATGCTGCTTTACACTCCTCAAGATCACACTTACCCCCATCAAGATGGCAGTGTCAGAGAAATACCAGCTTCTGCCCCCAAAATGGGACTTTGGCTCTCCAAAACAAGACATTTTCTCCCAGAAATACCAGGACTCTTAGAAATACCTCACGTTTCATCTCAAGAATACTGCTTTCCACTCCTCAAGATCACACTGACTCCCATCACAATGGCCTTTTCTCCCACATACACCAGCTTTCTCCCAAATACACGACATTTTCTCCCACATACACCCGTTTTCTCCCAAAGATGGGACATATTCTCCCAGAAATGCCAGCTTATTCTTTAAAAAACGGCCTTTTTTCCCCAAAATACCAGCCTTTTCCCTCTCTAGCATCTGTTTCCTCACCAATACCTGGCATTTTCTCCCAGAAACACCAGCTTTCTCACAGATACATCACCTTCCCCCCCCCACATCAGACCTCTTCTCCCAGAAATACCAGGACTCTGCTGAATATTTCCCATTTCCTCCGGAACATACAGCATTACACTCCGCAAGAGGACAGTTTCTTTCAGAAATGTGGCATTTTATCACAGATACGCCATTTTTATGCCCAGTAGAGCTCCTTTTCTCCCAGAAATAGCACTGCTCTTAGGAAGAGCTCCCATTTTCTAACCAAAATGCTGCTTTACACTCCTCAAGATCACACTTACCCCCATCAAGATGGCAGTGTCAGAGAAATACCAGCTTCTGCCCCCAGAATGGGACTTTGGCTCTCCAAAACAAGACATTTTCTCCCAGAAATACCAGGACTCTTAGAAATACCTCACGTTTCATCTCAAGAATACTGCTTTCCACTCCTCAAGATCACACTGACTCCCATCACAATGGCCTTTTCTCCCACATACACCAGCTTTCTCCCAAATACACGACATTTTCTCCCACATACACCCGTTTTCTCCCAAAGATGGGACATATTCTCCCAGAAATGCCAGCTTATTCTTTGAGAAACGGCCTTTTTTCCCCAAAATACCAGCCTTTTCCCTCTCTAGCATCTGTTTCCTCACCAATACCTGGCATTTTCTCCCAGAAACACCAGCTTTCTCACAGATACATCACCTTCCCCCCCCCACATCAGACCTCTTCTCCCAGAAATACCAGGACTCTGCTGAATATTTCCCATTTCCTCCGGAACATACAGCATTACACTCCACAAGAGGACAGTTTCTTTCAGAAATGTGGCATTTTATCACAGATACACCATTTTTATGCCCAGTAGAGCTCCTTTTCTCCCAGAAATAGCACTGCTCTTAGGAAGAGCTCCCATTTTCTAACCAAAATGCTGCTTTACACTCCTCAAGATCACACTTACCCCCATCAAGATGGCAGTGTCACAGAAATACCAGCTTCTGCCCCCAAAATGGGACTTTGGCTCTCCAAAACAAGACATTTTCTCCCAGAAATACCAGGACTCTTAGAAATACCTCACGTTTCATCTCAAGAATACTGCTTTCCACTCCTCAAGATCACACTGACTCCCATCACAATGGCCTTTTCTCCCACATACACCAGCTTTCTCCCAAATACACGACATTTTCTCCCACATACACCCGTTTTCTCCCAAAGATGGGACATATTCTCCCAGAAATGCCAGCTTATTCTTTAAAAAACGGCCTTTTTTCCCCAAAATACCAGCCTTTTCCCTCTCTAGCATCTGTTTCCTCACCAATACCTGGCATTTTCTCCCAGAAACACCAGCTTTCTCACAGATACATCACCTTCCCCCCCCCACATCAGACCTCTTCTCCCAGAAATACCAGGACTCTGCTGAATATTTCCCATTTCCTCCGGAACATACAGCATTACACTCCGCAAGAGGACAGTTTCTTTCAGAAATGTGGCATTTTATCACAGATACACCATTTTTATGCCCAGTAGAGCTCCTTTTCTCCCAGAAATAGCACTGCTCTTAGGAAGAGCTCCCATTTTCTAACCAAAATGCTGCTTTACACTCCTCAAGATCACACTTACCCCCATCAAGATGGCAGTGTCAGAGAAATACCAGCTTCTGCCCCCAAAATGGGACTTTGGCTCTCCAAAACAAGACATTTTCTCCCAGAAATACCAGGACTCTTAGAAATACCTCACGTTTCATCTCAAGAATACTGCTTTCCACTCCTCAAGATCACACTGACTCCCATCACAATGGCCTTTTCTCCCACATACACCAGCTTTCTCCCAAATACACGACATTTTCTCCCACATACACCCGTTTTCTCCCAAAGATGGGACATATTCTCCCAGAAATGCCAGCTTATTCTTTAAAAAACGGCCTTTTTTCCCCAAAATACCAGCCTTTTCCCTCTCTAGCATCTGTTTCCTCACCAATACCTGGCATTTTCTCCCAGAAACACCAGCTTTCTCACAGATACATCACCTTCCCCCCCCCACATCAGACCTCTTCTCCCAGAAATACCAGGACTCTGCTGAATATTTCCCATTTCCTCCGGAACATACAGCATTACACTCCGCAAGAGGACAGTTTCTTTCAGAAATGTGGCATTTTATCACAGATACACCATTTTTATGCCCAGTAGAGCTCCTTTTCTCCCAGAAATAGCACTGCTCTTAGGAAGAGCTCCCATTTTCTAACCAAAATGCTGCTTTACACTCCTCAAGATCACACTTACCCCCATCAAGATGGCAGTGTCAGAGAAATACCAGCTTCTGCCCCCAAAATGGGACTTTGGCTCTCCAAAACAAGACATTTTCTCCCAGAAATACCAGGACTCTTAGAAATACCTCACGTTTCATCTCAAGAATACTGCTTTCCACTCCTCAAGATCACACTGACTCCCATCACAATGGCCTTTTCTCCCACATACACCAGCTTTCTCCCAAATACACGACATTTTCTCCCACATACACCCGTTTTCTCCCAAAGATGGGACATATTCTCCCAGAAATGCCAGCTTATTCTTTAAAAAACGGCCTTTTTTCCCCAAAATACCAGCCTTTTCCCTCTCTAGCATCTGTTTCCTCACCAATACCTGGCATTTTCTCCCAGAAACACCAGCTTTCTCACAGATACATCACCTTCCCCCCCCCACATCAGACCTCTTCTCCCAGAAATACCAGGACTCTGCTGAATATTTCCCATTTCCTCCGGAACATACAGCATTACACTCCGCAAGAGGACAGTTTCTTTCAGAAATGTGGCATTTTATCACAGATACACCATTTTTATGCCCAGTAGAGCTCCTTTTCTCCCAGAAATAGCACTGCTCTTAGGAAGAGCTCCCATTTTCTAACCAAAATGCTGCTTTACACTCCTCAAGATCACACTTACCCCCATCAAGATGGCAGTGTCAGAGAAATACCAGCTTCTGCCCCCAAAATGGGACTTTGGCTCTCCAAAACAAGACATTTTCTCCCAGAAATACCAGGACTCTTAGAAATACCTCACGTTTCATCTCAAGAATACTGCTTTCCACTCCTCAAGATCACACTGACTCCCATCACAATGGCCTTTTCTCCCACATACACCAGCTTTCTCCCAAATACACGACATTTTCTCCCACATACACCCGTTTTCTCCCAAAGATGGGACATATTCTCCCAGAAATGCCAGCTTATTCTTTAAAAAACGGCCTTTTTTCCCCAAAATACCAGCCTTTTCCCTCTCTAGCATCTGTTTCCTCACCAATACCTGGCATTTTCTCCCAGAAACACCAGCTTTCTCACAGATACATCACCTTCCCCCCCCCACATCAGACCTCTTCTCCCAGAAATACCAGGACTCTGCTGAATATTTCCCATTTCCTCCGGAACATACAGCATTACACTCCGCAAGAGGACAGTTTCTTTCAGAAATGTGGCATTTTATCACAGATACACCATTTTTATGCCCAGTAGAGCTCCTTTTCTCCCAGAAATAGCACTGCTCTTAGGAAGAGCTCCCATTTTCTAACCAAAATGCTGCTTTACACTCCTCAAGATCACACTTACCCCCATCAAGATGGCAGTGTCAGAGAAATACCAGCTTCTGCCCCCAAAATGGGACTTTGGCTCTCCAAAACAAGACATTTTCTCCCAGAAATACCAGGACTCTTAGAAATACCTCACGTTTCATCTCAAGAATACTGCTTTCCACTCCTCAAGATCACACTGACTCCCATCACAATGGCCTTTTCTCCCACATACACCAGCTTTCTCCCAAATACACGACATTTTCTCCCACATACACCCGTTTTCTCCCAAAGATGGGACATATTCTCCCAGAAATGCCAGCTTATTCTTTAAAAAACGGCCTTTTTTCCCCAAAATACCAGCCTTTTCCCTCTCTAGCATCTGTTTCCTCACCAATACCTGGCATTTTCTCCCAGAAACACCAGCTTTCTCACAGATACATCACCTTCCCCCCCCCACATCAGACCTCTTCTCCCAGAAATACCAGGACTCTGCTGAATATTTCCCATTTCCTCCGGAACATACAGCATTACACTCCGCAAGAGGACAGTTTCTTTCAGAAATGTGGCATTTTATCACAGATACACCATTTTTATGCCCAGTAGAGCTCCTTTTCTCCCAGAAATAGCACTGCTCTTAGGAAGAGCTCCCATTTTCTAACCAAAATGCTGCTTTACACTCCTCAAGATCACACTTACCCCCATCAAGATGGCAGTGTCAGAGAAATACCAGCTTCTGCCCCCAAAATGGGACTTTGGCTCTCCAAAACAAGACATTTTCTCCCAGAAATACCAGGACTCTTAGAAATACCTCACGTTTCATCTCAAGAATACTGCTTTCCACTCCTCAAGATCACACTGACTCCCATCACAATGGCCTTTTCTCCCACATACACCAGCTTTCTCCCAAATACACGACATTTTCTCCCACATACACCCGTTTTCTCCCAAAGATGGGACATATTCTCCCAGAAATGCCAGCTTATTCTTTAAAAAACGGCCTTTTTTCCCCAAAATACCAGCCTTTTCCCTCTCTAGCATCTGTTTCCTCACCAATACCTGGCATTTTCTCCCAGAAACACCAGCTTTCTCACAGATACATCACCTTCCCCCCCCCACATCAGACCTCTTCTCCCAGAAATACCAGGACTCTGCTGAATATTTCCCATTTCCTCCGGAACATACAGCATTACACTCCGCAAGAGGACAGTTTCTTTCAGAAATGTGGCATTTTATCACAGATACACCATTTTTATGCCCAGTAGAGCTCCTTTTCTCCCAGAAATAGCACTGCTCTTAGGAAGAGCTCCCATTTTCTAACCAAAATGCTGCTTTACACTCCTCAAGATCACACTTACCCCCATCAAGATGGCAGTGTCAGAGAAATACCAGCTTCTGCCCCCAAAATGGGACTTTGGCTCTCCAAAACAAGACATTTTCTCCCAGAAATACCAGGACTCTTAGAAATACCTCACGTTTCATCTCAAGAATACTGCTTTCCACTCCTCAAGATCACACTGACTCCCATCACAATGGCCTTTTCTCCCACATACACCAGCTTTCTCCCAAATACACGACATTTTCTCCCACATACACCCGTTTTCTCCCAAAGATGGGACATATTCTCCCAGAAATGCCAGCTTATTCTTTAAAAAACGGCCTTTTTTCCCCAAAATACCAGCCTTTTCCCTCTCTAGCATCTGTTTCCTCACCAATACCTGGCATTTTCTCCCAGAAACACCAGCTTTCTCACAGATACATCACCTTCCCCCCCCCACATCAGACCTCTTCTCCCAGAAATACCAGGACTCTGCTGAATATTTCCCATTTCCTCCGGAACATACAGCATTACACTCCGCAAGAGGACAGTTTCTTTCAGAAATGTGGCATTTTGTCACAGATACACCATTTTTATGCCCAGTAGAGCTCCTTTTCTCCCAGAAATAGCACTGCTCTTAGGAAGAGCTCCCATTTTCTAACCAAAATGCTGCTTTACACTCCTCAAGATCACACTTACCCCCATCAAGATGGCAGTGTCAGAGAAATACCAGCTTCTGCCCCCAAAATGGGACTTTGGCTCTCCAAAACAAGACATTTTCTCCCAGAAATACCAGGACTCTTAGAAATACCTCACGTTTCATCTCAAGAATACTGCTTTCCACTCCTCAAGATCACACTGACTCCCATCACAATGGCCTTTTCTCCCACATACACCAGCTTTCTCCCAAATACACGACATTTTCTCCCACATACACCCGTTTTCTCCCAAAGATGGGACATATTCTCCCAGAAATGCCAGCTTATTCTTTAAAAAACGGCCTTTTTTCCCCAAAATACCAGCCTTTTCCCTCTCTAGCATCTGTTTCCTCACCAATACCTGGCATTTTCTCCCAGAAACACCAGCTTTCTCACAGATACATCACCTTCCCCCCCCCACATCAGACCTCTTCTCCCAGAAATACCAGGACTCTGCTGAATATTTCCCATTTCCTCCGGAACATACAGCATTACACTCCGCAAGAGGACAGTTTCTTTCAGAAATGTGGCATTTTATCACAGATACACCATTTTTATGCCCAGTAGAGCTCCTTTTCTCCCAGAAATAGCACTGCTCTTAGGAAGAGCTCCCATTTTCTAACCAAAATGCTGCTTTACACTCCTCAAGATCACACTTACCCCCATCAAGATGGCAGTGTCACAGAAATACCAGCTTCTGCCCCCAAAATGGGACTTTGGCTCTCCAAAACAAGACATTTTCTCCCAGAAATACCAGGACTCTTAGAAATACCTCACGTTTCATCTCAAGAATACTGCTTTCCACTCCTCAAGATCACACTGACTCCCATCACAATGGCCTTTTCTCCCACATACACCAGCTTTCTCCCAAATACACGACATTTTCTCCCACATACACCCGTTTTCTCCCAAAGATGGGACATATTCTCCCAGAAATGCCAGCTTATTCTTTAAAAAACGGCCTTTTTTCCCCAAAATACCAGCCTTTTCCCTCTCTAGCATCTGTTTCCTCACCAATACCTGGCATTTTCTCCCAGAAACACCAGCTTTCTCACAGATACATCACCTTCCCCCCCCCACATCAGACCTCTTCTCCCAGAAATACCAGGACTCTGCTGAATATTTCCCATTTCCTCCGGAACATACAGCATTACACTCCGCAAGAGGACAGTTTCTTTCAGAAATGTGGCATTTTATCACAGATACGCCATTTTTATGCCCAGTAGAGCTCCTTTTCTCCCAGAAATAGCACTGCTCTTAGGAAGAGCTCCCATTTTCTAACCAAAATGCTGCTTTACACTCCTCAAGATCACACTTACCCCCATCAAGATGGCAGTGTCACAGAAATACCAGCTTCTGCCCCCAAAATGGGACTTTGGCTCTCCAAAACAAGACATTTTCTCCCAGAAATACCAGGACTCTTAGAAATACCTCACGTTTCATCTCAAGAATACTGCTTTCCACTCCTCAAGATCACACTGACTCCCATCACAATGGCCTTTTCTCCCACATACACCAGCTTTCTCCCAAATACACGACATTTTCTCCCACATACACCCGTTTTCTCCCAAAGATGGGACATATTCTCCCAGAAATGCCAGCTTATTCTTTAAAAAACGGCCTTTTTTCCCCAAAATACCAGCCTTTTCCCTCTCTAGCATCTCTTTCCTCACCAATACCTGGCATTTTCTCCCAGAAACACCAGCTTTCTCACAGATACATCACCTTCCCCCCCCCACATCAGACCTCTTCTCCCAGAAATACCAGGACTCTGCTGAATATTTCCCATTTCCTCCGGAACATACAGCATTACACTCCGCAAGAGGACAGTTTCTTTCAGAAATGTGGCATTTTATCACAGATACGCCATTTTTATGCCCAGTAGAGCTCCTTTTCTCCCAGAAATAGCACTGCTCTTAGGAAGAGCTCCCATTTTCTAACCAAAATGCTGCTTTACACTCCTCAAGATCACACTTACCCCCATCAAGATGGCAGTGTCACAGAAATACCAGCTTCTGCCCCCAAAATGGGACTTTGGCTCTCCAAAACAAGACATTTTCTCCCAGAAATACCAGGACTCTTAGAAATACCTCACGTTTCATCTCAAGAATACTGCTTTCCACTCCTCAAGATCACACTGACTCCCATCACAATGGCCTTTTCTCCCACATACACCAGCTTTCTCCCAAATACACGACATTTTCTCCCACATACACCCGTTTTCTCCCAAAGATGGGACATATTCTCCCAGAAATGCCAGCTTATTCTTTAAAAAACGGCCTTTTTTCCCCAAAATACCAGCCTTTTCCCTCTCTAGCATCTCTTTCCTCACCAATACCTGGCATTTTCTCCCAGAAACACCAGCTTTCTCACAGATACATCACCTTCCCCCCCCCACATCAGACCTCTTCTCCCAGAAATACCAGGACTCTGCTGAATATTTCCCATTTCCTCCGGAACATACAGCATTACACTCCGCAAGAGGACAGTTTCTTTCAGAAATGTGGCATTTTGTCACAGATACGCCATTTTTATGCCCAGTAGAGCTCCTTTTCTCCCAGAAATAGCACTGCTCTTAGGAAGAGCTCCCATTTTCTAACCAAAATGCTGCTTTACACTCCTCAAGATCACACTTACCCCCATCAAGATGGCAGTGTCAGAGAAATACCAGCTTCTGCCCCCAAAATGGGACTTTGGCTCTCCAAAACAAGACATTTTCTCCCAGAAATACCAGGACTCTTAGAAATACCTCACGTTTCATCTCAAGAATACTGCTTTCCACTCCTCAAGATCACACTGACTCCCATCACAATGGCCTTTTCTCCCACATACACCAGCTTTCTCCCAAATACACGACATTTTCTCCCACATACACCCGTTTTCTCCCAAAGATGGGACATATTCTCCCAGAAATGCCAGCTTATTCTTTAAAAAACGGCCTTTTTTCCCCAAAATACCAGCCTTTTCCCTCTCTAGCATCTGTTTCCTCACCAATACCTGGCATTTTCTCCCAGAAACACCAGCTTTCTCACAGATACGTCACCTTCCCCCCCCCACATCAGACCTCTTCTCCCAGAAATACCAGGACTCTGCTGAATATTTCCCATTTCCTCCGGAACATACAGCATTACACTCCGCAAGAGGACAGTTTCTTTCAGAAATGTGGCATTTTATCACAGATACGCCATTTTTATGCCCAGTAGAGCTCCTTTTCTCCCAGAAATAGCACTGCTCTTAGGAAGAGCTCCCATTTTCTAACCAAAATGCTGCTTTACACTCCTCAAGATCACACTTACCCCCATCAAGATGGCAGTGTCAGAGAAATACCAGCTTCTGCCCCCAAAATGGGACTTTGGCTCTCCAAAACAAGACATTTTCTCCCAGAAATACCAGGACTCTTAGAAATACCTCACGTTTCATCTCAAGAATACTGCTTTCCACTCCTCAAGATCACACTGACTCCCATCACAATGGCCTTTTCTCCCACATACACCAGCTTTCTCCCAAATACACGACATTTTCTCCCACATACACCCGTTTTCTCCCAAAGATGGGACATATTCTCCCAGAAATGCCAGCTTATTCTTTAAAAAACGGCCTTTTTTCCCCAAAATACCAGCCTTTTCCCTCTCTAGCATCTCTTTCCTCACCAATACCTGGCATTTTCTCCCAGAAACACCAGCTTTCTCACAGATACATCACCTTCCCCCCCCCACATCAGACCTCTTCTCCCAGAAATACCAGGACTCTGCTGAATATTTCCCATTTCCTCCGGAACATACAGCATTACACTCCGCAAGAGGACAGTTTCTTTCAGAAATGTGGCATTTTATCACAGATACACCATTTTTATGCCCAGTAGAGCTCCTTTTCTCCCAGAAATAGCACTGCTCTTAGGAAGAGCTCCCATTTTCTAACCAAAATGCTGCTTTACACTCCTCAAGATCACACTTACCCCCATCAAGATGGCAGTGTCAGAGAAATACCAGCTTCTGCCCCCAAAATGGGACTTTGGCTCTCCAAAACAAGACATTTTCTCCCAGAAATACCAGGACTCTTAGAAATACCTCACGTTTCATCTCAAGAATACTGCTTTCCACTCCTCAAGATCACACTGACTCCCATCACAATGGCCTTTTCTCCCACATACACCAGCTTTCTCCCAAATACACGACATTTTCTCCCACATACACCCGTTTTCTCCCAAAGATGGGACATATTCTCCCAGAAATGCCAGCTTATTCTTTAAAAAACGGCCTTTTTTCCCCAAAATACCAGCCTTTTCCCTCTCTAGCATCTCTTTCCTCACCAATACCTGGCATTTTCTCCCAGAAACACCAGCTTTCTCACAGATACATCACCTTCCCCCCCCCACATCAGACCTCTTCTCCCAGAAATACCAGGACTCTGCTGAATATTTCCCATTTCCTCCGGAACATACAGCATTACACTCCGCAAGAGGACAGTTTCTTTCAGAAATGTGGCATTTTGTCACAGATACGCCATTTTTATGCCCAGTAGAGCTCCTTTTCTCCCAGAAATAGCACTGCTCTTAGGAAGAGCTCCCATTTTCTAACCAAAATGCTGCTTTACACTCCTCAAGATCACACTTACCCCCATCAAGATGGCAGTGTCAGAGAAATACCAGCTTCTGCCCCCAAAATGGGACTTTGGCTCTCCAAAACAAGACATTTTCTCCCAGAAATACCAGGACTCTTAGAAATACCTCACGTTTCATCTCAAGAATACTGCTTTCCACTCCTCAAGATCACACTGACTCCCATCACAATGGCCTTTTCTCCCACATACACCAGCTTTCTCCCAAATACACGACATTTTCTCCCACATACACCCGTTTTCTCCCAAAGATGGGACATATTCTCCCAGAAATGCCAGCTTATTCTTTAAAAAACGGCCTTTTTTCCCCAAAATACCAGCCTTTTCCCTCTCTAGCATCTGTTTCCTCACCAATACCTGGCATTTTCTCCCAGAAACACCAGCTTTCTCACAGATACGTCACCTTCCCCCCCCCACATCAGACCTCTTCTCCCAGAAATACCAGGACTCTGCTGAATATTTCCCATTTCCTCCGGAACATACAGCATTACACTCCGCAAGAGGACAGTTTCTTTCAGAAATGTGGCATTTTATCACAGATACGCCATTTTTATGCCCAGTAGAGCTCCTTTTCTCCCAGAAATAGCACTGCTCTTAGGAAGAGCTCCCATTTTCTAACCAAAATGCTGCTTTACACTCCTCAAGATCACACTTACCCCCATCAAGATGGCAGTGTCAGAGAAATACCAGCTTCTGCCCCCAAAATGGGACTTTGGCTCTCCAAAACAAGACATTTTCTCCCAGAAATACCAGGACTCTTAGAAATACCTCACGTTTCATCTCAAGAATACTGCTTTCCACTCCTCAAGATCACACTGACTCCCATCACAATGGCCTTTTCTCCCACATACACCAGCTTTCTCCCAAATACACGACATTTTCTCCCACATACACCCGTTTTCTCCCAAAGATGGGACATATTCTCCCAGAAATGCCAGCTTATTCTTTAAAAAACGGCCTTTTTTCCCCAAAATACCAGCCTTTTCCCTCTCTAGCATCTCTTTCCTCACCAATACCTGGCATTTTCTCCCAGAAACACCAGCTTTCTCACAGATACATCACCTTCCCCCCCCCACATCAGACCTCTTCTCCCAGAAATACCAGGACTCTGCTGAATATTTCCCATTTCCTCCGGAACATACAGCATTACACTCCGCAAGAGGACAGTTTCTTTCAGAAATGTGGCATTTTGTCACAGATACGCCATTTTTATGCCCAGTAGAGCTCCTTTTCTCCCAGAAATAGCACTGCTCTTAGGAAGAGCTCCCATTTTCTAACCAAAATGCTGCTTTACACTCCTCAAGATCACACTTACCCCCATCAAGATGGCAGTGTCAGAGAAATACCAGCTTCTGCCCCCAAAATGGGACTTTGGCTCTCCAAAACAAGACATTTTCTCCCAGAAATACCAGGACTCTTAGAAATACCTCACGTTTCATCTCAAGAATACTGCTTTCCACTCCTCAAGATCACACTGACTCCCATCACAATGGCCTTTTCTCCCACATACACCAGCTTTCTCCCAAATACACGACATTTTCTCCCACATACACCCGTTTTCTCCCAAAGATGGGACATATTCTCCCAGAAATGCCAGCTTATTCTTTAAAAAACGGCCTTTTTTCCCCAAAATACCAGCCTTTTCCCTCTCTAGCATCTGTTTCCTCACCAATACCTGGCATTTTCTCCCAGAAACACCAGCTTTCTCACAGATACATCACCTTCCCCCCCCCACATCAGACCTCTTCTCCCAGAAATACCAGGACTCTGCTGAATATTTCCCATTTCCTCCGGAACATACAGCATTACACTCCGCAAGAGGACAGTTTCTTTCAGAAATGTGGCATTTTATCACAGATACGCCATTTTTATGCCCAGTAGAGCTCCTTTTCTCCCAGAAATAGCACTGCTCTTAGGAAGAGCTCCCATTTTCTAACCAAAATGCTGCTTTACACTCCTCAAGATCACACTTACCCCCATCAAGATGGCAGTGTCACAGAAATACCAGCTTCTGCCCCCAAAATGGGACTTTGGCTCTCCAAAACAAGACATTTTCTCCCAGAAATACCAGGACTCTTAGAAATACCTCACGTTTCATCTCAAGAATACTGCTTTCCACTCCTCAAGATCACACTGACTCCCATCACAATGGCCTTTTCTCCCACATACACCAGCTTTCTCCCAAATACACGACATTTTCTCCCACATACACCCGTTTTCTCCCAAAGATGGGACATATTCTCCCAGAAATGCCAGCTTATTCTTTAAAAAACGGCCTTTTTTCCCCAAAATACCAGCCTTTTCCCTCTCTAGCATCTCTTTCCTCACCAATACCTGGCATTTTCTCCCAGAAACACCAGCTTTCTCACAGATACGTCACCTTCCCCCCCCCACATCAGACCTCTTCTCCCAGAAATACCAGGACTCTGCTGAATATTTCCCATTTCCTCCGGAACATACAGCATTACACTCCGCAAGAGGACAGTTTCTTTCAGAAATGTGGCATTTTGTCACAGATACGCCATTTTTATGCCCAGTAGAGCTCCTTTTCTCCCAGAAATAGCACTGCTCTTAGGAAGAGCTCCCATTTTCTAACCAAAATGCTGCTTT
Source organism: Phasianus colchicus (assembly GCF_987193195.1). Lineage (NCBI taxonomy): Eukaryota > Metazoa > Chordata > Aves > Galliformes > Phasianidae > Phasianus > Phasianus colchicus. Next base: position 310,373 of record NW_028325241.1, on the reverse strand, counting down.
ACACTCCTCAAGATCACACTTACCCCCATCAAGATGGCAGTGTCAGAGAAATACCAGCTTCTGCCCCCAAAATGGGACTTTGGCTCTCCAAAACAAGACATTTTCTCCCAGAAATACCAGGACTCTTAGAAATACCTCACGTTTCATCTCAAGAATACTGCTTTCCACTCCTCAAGATCACACTGACTCCCATCACAATGGCCTTTTCTCCCACATACACCAGCTTTCTCCCAAATACACGACATTTTCTCCCACATACACCCGTTTTCTCCCAAAGATGGGACATATTCTCCCAGAAATGCCAGCTTATTCTTTAAAAAACGGCCTTTTTTCCCCAAAATACCAGCCTTTTCCCTCTCTAGCATCTGTTTCCTCACCAATACCTGGCATTTTCTCCCAGAAACACCAGCTTTCTCACAGATACGTCACCTTCCCCCCCCCACATCAGACCTCTTCTCCCAGAAATACCAGGACTCTGCTGAATATTTCCCATTTCCTCCGGAACATACAGCATTACACTCCGCAAGAGGACAGTTTCTTTCAGAAATGTGGCATTTTATCACAGATACGCCATTTTTATGCCCAGTAGAGCTCCTTTTCTCCCAGAAATAGCACTGCTCTTAGGAAGAGCTCCCATTTTCTAACCAAAATGCTGCTTTACACTCCTCAAGATCACACTTACCCCCATCAAGATGGCAGTGTCAGAGAAATACCAGCTTCTGCCCCCAAAATGGGACTTTGGCTCTCCAAAACAAGACATTTTCTCCCAGAAATACCAGGACTCTTAGAAATACCTCACGTTTCATCTCAAGAATACTGCTTTCCACTCCTCAAGATCACACTGACTCCCATCACAATGGCCTTTTCTCCCACATACACCAGCTTTCTCCCAAATACACGACATTTTCTCCCACATACACCCGTTTTCTCCCAAAGATGGGACATATTCTCCCAGAAATGCCAGCTTATTCTTTAAAAAACGGCCTTTTTTCCCCAAAATACCAGCCTTTTCCCTCTCTAGCATCTGTTTCCTCACCAATACCTGGCATTTTCTCCCAGAAACACCAGCTTTCTCACAGATACATCACCTTCCCCCCCCCACATCAGACCTCTTCTCCCAGAAATACCAGGACTCTGCTGAATATTTCCCATTTCCTCCGGAACATACAGCATTACACTCCGCAAGAGGACAGTTTCTTTCAGAAATGTGGCATTTTATCACAGATACGCCATTTTTATGCCCAGTAGAGCTCCTTTTCTCCCAGAAATAGCACTGCTCTTAGGAAGAGCTCCCATTTTCTAACCAAAATGCTGCTTTACACTCCTCAAGATCACACTTACCCCCATCAAGATGGCAGTGTCAGAGAAATACCAGCTTCTGCCCCCAAAATGGGACTTTGGCTCTCCAAAACAAGACATTTTCTCCCAGAAATACCAGGACTCTTAGAAATACCTCACGTTTCATCTCAAGAATACTGCTTTCCACTCCTCAAGATCACACTGACTCCCATCACAATGGCCTTTTCTCCCACATACACCAGCTTTCTCCCAAATACACGACATTTTCTCCCACATACACCCGTTTTCTCCCAAAGATGGGACATATTCTCCCAGAAATGCCAGCTTATTCTTTAAAAAACGGCCTTTTTTCCCCAAAATACCAGCCTTTTCCCTCTCTAGCATCTCTTTCCTCACCAATACCTGGCATTTTCTCCCAGAAACACCAGCTTTCTCACAGATACGTCACCTTCCCCCCCCCACATCAGACCTCTTCTCCCAGAAATACCAGGACTCTGCTGAATATTTCCCATTTCCTCCGGAACATACAGCATTACACTCCGCAAGAGGACAGTTTCTTTCAGAAATGTGGCATTTTGTCACAGATACGCCATTTTTATGCCCAGTAGAGCTCCTTTTCTCCCAGAAATAGCACTGCTCTTAGGAAGAGCTCCCATTTTCTAACCAAAATGCTGCTTTACACTCCTCAAGATCACACTTACCCCCATCAAGATGGCAGTGTCAGAGAAATACCAGCTTCTGCCCCCAAAATGGGACTTTGGCTCTCCAAAACAAGACATTTTCTCCCAGAAATACCAGGACTCTTAGAAATACCTCACGTTTCATCTCAAGAATACTGCTTTCCACTCCTCAAGATCACACTGACTCCCATCACAATGGCCTTTTCTCCCACATACACCAGCTTTCTCCCAAATACACGACATTTTCTCCCACATACACCCGTTTTCTCCCAAAGATGGGACATATTCTCCCAGAAATGCCAGCTTATTCTTTAAAAAACGGCCTTTTTTCCCCAAAATACCAGCCTTTTCCCTCTCTAGCATCTGTTTCCTCACCAATACCTGGCATTTTCTCCCAGAAACACCAGCTTTCTCACAGATACGTCACCTTCCCCCCCCCACATCAGACCTCTTCTCCCAGAAATACCAGGACTCTGCTGAATATTTCCCATTTCCTCCGGAACATACAGCATTACACTCCGCAAGAGGACAGTTTCTTTCAGAAATGTGGCATTTTATCACAGATACGCCATTTTTATGCCCAGTAGAGCTCCTTTTCTCCCAGAAATAGCACTGCTCTTAGGAAGAGCTCCCATTTTCTAACCAAAATGCTGCTTTACACTCCTCAAGATCACACTTACCCCCATCAAGATGGCAGTGTCAGAGAAATACCAGCTTCTGCCCCCAAAATGGGACTTTGGCTCTCCAAAACAAGACATTTTCTCCCAGAAATACCAGGACTCTTAGAAATACCTCACGTTTCATCTCAAGAATACTGCTTTCCACTCCTCAAGATCACACTGACTCCCATCACAAAGGCCTTTTCTCCCACATACACCAGCTTTCTCCCAAATACACGACATTTTCTCCCACATACACCCGTTTTCTCCCAAAGATGGGACATATTCTCCCAGAAATGCCAGCTTATTCTTTAAAAAACGGCCTTTTTTCCCCAAAATACCAGCCTTTTCCCTCTCTAGCATCTGTTTCCTCACCAATACCTGGCATTTTCTCCCAGAAACACCAGCTTTCTCACAGATACATCACCTTCCCCCCCCCACATCAGACCTCTTCTCCCAGAAATACCAGGACTCTGCTGAATATTTCCCATTTCCTCCGGAACATACAGCATTACACTCCGCAAGAGGACAGTTTCTTTCAGAAATGTGGCATTTTATCACAGATACGCCATTTTTATGCCCAGTAGAGCTCCTTTTCTCCCAGAAATAGCACTGCTCTTAGGAAGAGCTCCCATTTTCTAACCAAAATGCTGCTTTACACTCCTCAAGATCACACTTACCCCCATCAAGATGGCAGTGTCAGAGAAATACCAGCTTCTGCCCCCAAAATGGGACTTTGGCTCTCCAAAACAAGACATTTTCTCCCAGAAATACCAGGACTCTTAGAAATACCTCACGTTTCATCTCAAGAATACTGCTTTCCACTCCTCAAGATCACACTGACTCCCATCACAATGGCCTTTTCTCCCACATACACCAGCTTTCTCCCAAATACACGACATTTTCTCCCACATACACCCGTTTTCTCCCAAAGATGGGACATATTCTCCCAGAAATGCCAGCTTATTCTTTAAAAAACGGCCTTTTTTCCCCAAAATACCAGCCTTTTCCCTCTCTAGCATCTCTTTCCTCACCAATACCTGGCATTTTCTCCCAGAAACACCAGCTTTCTCACAGATACATCACCTTCCCCCCCCCACATCAGACCTCTTCTCCCAGAAATACCAGGACTCTGCTGAATATTTCCCATTTCCTCCGGAACATACAGCATTACACTCCGCAAGAGGACAGTTTCTTTCAGAAATGTGGCATTTTGTCACAGATACGCCATTTTTATGCCCAGTAGAGCTCCTTTTCTCCCAGAAATAGCACTGCTCTTAGGAAGAGCTCCCATTTTCTAACCAAAATGCTGCTTTACACTCCTCAAGATCACACTTACCCCCATCAAGATGGCAGTGTCACAGAAATACCAGCTTCTGCCCCCAAAATGGGACTTTGGCTCTCCAAAACAAGACATTTTCTCCCAGAAATACCAGGACTCTTAGAAATACCTCACGTTTCATCTCAAGAATACTGCTTTCCACTCCTCAAGATCACACTGACTCCCATCACAATGGCCTTTTCTCCCACATACACCAGCTTTCTCCCAAATACACGACATTTTCTCCCACATACACCCGTTTTCTCCCAAAGATGGGACATATTCTCCCAGAAATGCCAGCTTATTCTTTAAAAAACGGCCTTTTTTCCCCAAAATACCAGCCTTTTCCCTCTCTAGCATCTGTTTCCTCACCAATACCTGGCATTTTCTCCCAGAAACACCAGCTTTCTCACAGATACATCACCTTCCCCCCCCCACATCAGACCTCTTCTCCCAGAAATACCAGGACTCTGCTGAATATTTCCCATTTCCTCCGGAACATACAGCATTACACTCCGCAAGAGGACAGTTTCTTTCAGAAATGTGGCATTTTATCACAGATACGCCATTTTTATGCCCAGTAGAGCTCCTTTTCTCCCAGAAATAGCACTGCTCTTAGGAAGAGCTCCCATTTTCTAACCAAAATGCTGCTTTACACTCCTCAAGATCACACTTACCCCCATCAAGATGGCAGTGTCACAGAAATACCAGCTTCTGCCCCCAAAATGGGACTTTGGCTCTCCAAAACAAGACATTTTCTCCCAGAAATACCAGGACTCTTAGAAATACCTCACGTTTCATCTCAAGAATACTGCTTTCCACTCCTCAAGATCACACTGACTCCCATCACAATGGCCTTTTCTCCCACATACACCAGCTTTCTCCCAAATACACGACATTTTCTCCCACATACACCCGTTTTCTCCCAAAGATGGGACATATTCTCCCAGAAATGCCAGCTTATTCTTTAAAAAACGGCCTTTTTTCCCCAAAATACCAGCCTTTTCCCTCTCTAGCATCTGTTTCCTCACCAATACCTGGCATTTTCTCCCAGAAACACCAGCTTTCTCACAGATACGTCACCTTCCCCCCCACATCAGACCTCTTCTCCCAGAAATACCAGGACTCTGCTGAATATTTCCCATTTCCTCCGGAACATACAGCATTACACTCCGCAAGAGGACAGTTTCTTTCAGAAATGTGGCATTTTATCACAGATACACCATTTTTATGCCCAGTAGAGCTCCTTTTCTCCCAGAAATAGCACTGCTCTTAGGAAGAGCTCCCATTTTCTAACCAAAATGCTGCTTTACACTCCTCAAGATCACACTTACCCCCATCAAGATGGCAGTGTCAGAGAAATACCAGCTTCTGCCCCCAAAATGGGACTTTGGCTCTCCAAAACAAGACATTTTCTCCCAGAAATACCAGGACTCTTAGAAATACCTCACGTTTCATCTCAAGAATACTGCTTTCCACTCCTCAAGATCACACTGACTCCCATCACAATGGCCTTTTCTCCCACATACACCAGCTTTCTCCCAAATACACGACATTTTCTCCCACATACACCCGTTTTCTCCCAAAGATGGGACATATTCTCCCAGAAATGCCAGCTTATTCTTTAAAAAACGGCCTTTTTTCCCCAAAATACCAGCCTTTTCCCTCTCTAGCATCTCTTTCCTCACCAATACCTGGCATTTTCTCCCAGAAACACCAGCTTTCTCACAGATACATCACCTTCCCCCCCACATCAGACCTCTTCTCCCAGAAATACCAGGACTCTGCTGAATATTTCCCATTTCCTCCGGAACATACAGCATTACACTCCGCAAGAGGACAGTTTCTTTCAGAAATGTGGCATTTTATCACAGATACACCATTTTTATGCCCAGTAGAGCTCCTTTTCTCCCAGAAATAGCACTGCTCTTAGGAAGAGCTCCCATTTTCTAACCAAAATGCTGCTTTACACTCCTCAAGATCACACTTACCCCCATCAAGATGGCAGTGTCAGAGAAATACCAGCTTCTGCCCCCAAAATGGGACTTTGGCTCTCCAAAACAAGACATTTTCTCCCAGAAATACCAGGACTCTTAGAAATACCTCACGTTTCATGTCAAGAATACTGCTTTCCACTCCTCAAGATCACACTGACTCCCATCACAATGGCCTTTTCTCCCACATACACCAGCTTTCTCCCAAATACACGACATTTTCTCCCACATACACCCGTTTTCTCCCAAAGATGGGACATATTCTCCCAGAAATGCCAGCTTATTCTTTAAAAAACGGCCTTTTTTCCCCAAAATACCAGCCTTTTCCCTCTCTAGCATCTGTTTCCTCACCAATACCTGGCATTTTCTCCCAGAAACACCAGCTTTCTCACAGATACATCACCTTCCCCCCCCCACATCAGACCTCTTCTCCCAGAAATACCAGGACTCTGCTGAATATTTCCCATTTCCTCCGGAACATACAGCATTACACTCCGCAAGAGGACAGTTTCTTTCAGAAATGTGGCATTTTGTCACAGATACACCATTTTTATGCCCAGTAGAGCTCCTTTTCTCCCAGAAATAGCACTGCTCTTAGGAAGAGCTCCCATTTTCTAACCAAAATGCTGCTTTACACTCCTCAAGATCACACTTACCCCCATCAAGATGGCAGTGTCAGAGAAATACCAGCTTCTGCCCCCAAAATGGGACTTTGGCTCTCCAAAACAAGACATTTTCTCCCAGAAATACCAGGACTCTTAGAAATACCTCACGTTTCATCTCAAGAATACTGCTTTCCACTCCTCAAGATCACACTGACTCCCATCACAATGGCCTTTTCTCCCACATACACCAGCTTTCTCCCAAATACACGACATTTTCTCCCACATACACCCGTTTTCTCCCAAAGATGGGACATATTCTCCCAGAAATGCCAGCTTATTCTTTAAAAAACGGCCTTTTTTCCCCAAAATACCAGCCTTTTCCCTCTCTAGCATCTGTTTCCTCACCAATACCTGGCATTTTCTCCCAGAAACACCAGCTTTCTCACAGATACATCACCTTCCCCCCCCCACATCAGACCTCTTCTCCCAGAAATACCAGGACTCTGCTGAATATTTCCCATTTCCTCCGGAACATACAGCATTACACTCCGCAAGAGGACAGTTTCTTTCAGAAATGTGGCATTTTGTCACAGATACGCCATTTTTATGCCCAGTAGAGCTCCTTTTCTCCCAGAAATAGCACTGCTCTTAGGAAGAGCTCCCATTTTCTAACCAAAATGCTGCTTTACACTCCTCAAGATCACACTTACCCCCATCAAGATGGCAGTGTCAGAGAAATACCAGCTTCTGCCCCCAAAATGGGACTTTGGCTCTCCAAAACAAGACATTTTCTCCCAGAAATACCAGGACTCTTAGAAATACCTCACGTTTCATCTCAAGAATACTGCTTTCCACTCCTCAAGATCACACTGACTCCCATCACAATGGCCTTTTCTCCCACATACACCAGCTTTCTCCCAAATACACGACATTTTCTCCCACATACACCCGTTTTCTCCCAAAGATGGGACATATTCTCCCAGAAATGCCAGCTTATTCTTTAAAAAACGGCCTTTTTTCCCCAAAATACCAGCCTTTTCCCTCTCTAGCATCTCTTTCCTCACCAATACCTGGCATTTTCTCCCAGAAACACCAGCTTTCTCACAGATACATCACCTTCCCCCCCCCACATCAGACCTCTTCTCCCAGAAATACCAGGACTCTGCTGAATATTTCCCATTTCCTCCGGAACATACAGCATTACACTCCGCAAGAGGACAGTTTCTTTCAGAAATGTGGCATTTTGTCACAGATACGCCATTTTTATGCCCAGTAGAGCTCCTTTTCTCCCAGAAATAGCACTGCTCTTAGGAAGAGCTCCCATTTTCTAACCAAAATGCTGCTTTACACTCCTCAAGATCACACTTACCCCCATCAAGATGGCAGTGTCAGAGAAATACCAGCTTCTGCCCCCAAAATGGGACTTTGGCTCTCCAAAACAAGACATTTTCTCCCAGAAATACCAGGACTCTTAGAAATACCTCACGTTTCATCTCAAGAATACTGCTTTCCACTCCTCAAGATCACACTGACTCCCATCACAATGGCCTTTTCTCCCACATACACCAGCTTTCTCCCAAATACACGACATTTTCTCCCACATACACCCGTTTTCTCCCAAAGATGGGACATATTCTCCCAGAAATGCCAGCTTATTCTTTAAAAAACGGCCTTTTTTCCCCAAAATACCAGCCTTTTCCCTCTCTAGCATCTCTTTCCTCACCAATACCTGGCATTTTCTCCCAGAAACACCAGCTTTCTCACAGATACATCACCTTCCCCCCCCCACATCAGACCTCTTCTCCCAGAAATACCAGGACTCTGCTGAATATTTCCCATTTCCTCCGGAACATACAGCATTACACTCCGCAAGAGGACAGTTTCTTTCAGAAATGTGGCATTTTGTCACAGATACGCCATTTTTATGCCCAGTAGAGCTCCTTTTCTCCCAGAAATAGCACTGCTCTTAGGAAGAGCTCCCATTTTCTAACCAAAATGCTGCTTTACACTCCTCAAGATCACACTTACCCCCATCAAGATGGCAGTGTCAGAGAAATACCAGCTTCTGCCCCCAAAATGGGACTTTGGCTCTCCAAAACAAGACATTTTCTCCCAGAAATACCAGGACTCTTAGAAATACCTCACGTTTCATCTCAAGAATACTGCTTTCCACTCCTCAAGATCACACTGACTCCCATCACAATGGCCTTTTCTCCCACATACACCAGCTTTCTCCCAAATACACGACATTTTCTCCCACATACACCCGTTTTCTCCCAAAGATGGGACATATTCTCCCAGAAATGCCAGCTTATTCTTTAAAAAACGGCCTTTTTTCCCCAAAATACCAGCCTTTTCCCTCTCTAGCATCTGTTTCCTCACCAATACCTGGCATTTTCTCCCAGAAACACCAGCTTTCTCACAGATACATCACCTTCCCCCCCCCACATCAGACCTCTTCTCCCAGAAATACCAGGACTCTGCTGAATATTTCCCATTTCCTCCGGAACATACAGCATTACACTCCGCAAGAGGACAGTTTCTTTCAGAAATGTGGCATTTTATCACAGATACACCATTTTTATGCCCAGTAGAGCTCCTTTTCTCCCAGAAATAGCACTGCTCTTAGGAAGAGCTCCCATTTTCTAACCAAAATGCTGCTTTACACTCCTCAAGATCACACTTACCCCCATCAAGATGGCAGTGTCAGAGAAATACCAGCTTCTGCCCCCAAAATGGGACTTTGGCTCTCCAAAACAAGACATTTTCTCCCAGAAATACCAGGACTCTTAGAAATACCTCACGTTTCATCTCAAGAATACTGCTTTCCACTCCTCAAGATCACACTGACTCCCATCACAATGGCCTTTTCTCCCACATACACCAGCTTTCTCCCAAATACACGACATTTTCTCCCACATACACCCGTTTTCTCCCAAAGATGGGACATATTCTCCCAGAAATGCCAGCTTATTCTTTAAAAAACGGCCTTTTTTCCCCAAAATACCAGCCTTTTCCCTCTCTAGCATCTGTTTCCTCACCAATACCTGGCATTTTCTCCCAGAAACACCAGCTTTCTCACAGATACATCACCTTCCCCCCCCCACATCAGACCTCTTCTCCCAGAAATACCAGGACTCTGCTGAATATTTCCCATTTCCTCCGGAACATACAGCATTACACTCCGCAAGAGGACAGTTTCTTTCAGAAACGTGGCATTTTATCACAGATACGCCATTTTTATGCCCAGTAGAGCTCCTTTTCTCCCAGAAATAGCACTGCTCTTAGGAAGAGCTCCCATTTTCTAACCAAAATGCTGCTTTACACTCCTCAAGATCACACTTACCCCCATCAAGATGGCAGTGTCAGAGAAATACCAGCTTCTGCCCCCAAAATGGGACTTTGGCTCTCCAAAACAAGACATTTTCTCCCAGAAATACCAGGACTCTTAGAAATACCTCACGTTTCATCTCAAGAATACTGCTTTCCACTCCTCAAGATCACACTGACTCCCATCACAATGGCCTTTTCTCCCACATACACCAGCTTTCTCCCAAATACACGACATTTTCTCCCACATACACCCGTTTTCTCCCAAAGATGGGACATATTCTCCCAGAAATGCCAGCTTATTCTTTAAAAAACGGCCTTTTTTCCCCAAAATACCAGCCTTTTCCCTCTCTAGCATCTGTTTCCTCACCAATACCTGGCATTTTCTCCCAGAAACACCAGCTTTCTCACAGATACATCACCTTCCCCCCCCCACATCAGACCTCTTCTCCCAGAAATACCAGGACTCTGCTGAATATTTCCCA
>NW_028325240.1:300000-430245 GCF_987193195.1 Phasianus colchicus | reverse complement strand
TTGGATGACATTTGCTGTAAGAAAGACCCGTTTTCTTCCCTCAAGAGGACATTGTCTTTCCCACTGAGGACATTTTCTCCCAGAAGTGCCGCTACTCTGTGAAACACCTCCATTTCCTCCCAAATCTACTCCATGACACGCCTCAGGATGACACTTACTCCCCGATTTGGGGCATTTTCTCCCAGAAATACCACTTCTCTCCCAAAGGGATGGCCTTTTCCCTCTCTAGCATCTGTTTCCTCACCAATACCTGGCATTTTCTCCCAGAAACACCAGCTTTCTCACAGATACATCACCTTCCCCCCCCCACATCAGACCTCTTCTCCCAGAAATACCAGGACTCTGCTGAATATTTCCCATTTCCTCCGGAACATACAGCATTACACTCCGCAAGAGGACAGTTTCTTTCAGAAATGTGGCATTTTATCACAGATACACCATTTTTATGCCCAGTAGAGCTCCTTTTCTCCCAGAAATAGCACTGCTCTTAGGAAGAGCTCCCATTTTCTAACCAAAATGCTGCTTTACACTCCTCAAGATCACACTTACCCCCATCAAGATGGCAGTGTCACAGAAATACCAGCTTCTGCCCCCAAAATGGGACTTTGGCTCTCCAAAACAAGACATTTTCTCCCAGAAATACCAGGACTCTTAGAAATACCTCACGTTTCATCTCAAGAATACTGCTTTCCACTCCTCAAGATCACACTGACTCCCATCACAATGGCCTTGTCTCCCACATACACCAGCTTTCTCCCAAATACACGACATTTTCTCCCACATACACCCGTTTTCTCCCAAAGATGGGACATATTCTCCCAGAAATGCCAGCTTATTCTTTAAAAAACGGCCTTTTTTCCCCAAAATACCAGCTTTCTCACAAACACCTGTCATTTTCCAACCAAGTCTGCTACTATCTCCCAGAAACAGCCGGTTTCCGAGAAATACCTGACGTTTGCTCTCCCAAATACTACTTGACACTCCTCCAGAGGACATTGTCTCCCCTATTTACCACGTTGTCTCCCCAAGAGACCACTTGGCACACCAAAAAGACCACCGTTGCTCTCCAGTACAAGATCTTCTTTCCCACCGGTTCCCACTTTTCTCCCCCAGCTATGTCATTTCCTCCCAGAAATGCCACTTTTCCCTTGGAAATTTCACCTTCTCTTCCAAAAAGAGGAGATTTGCTCCCAGAAATACCCCTTCTCTTACAACTGCCACACGCTTTCTCCCCAAAAAGCCTCCATGACAATGCCAAATGGGACACTTGCAGCCAAGAAGAGGACACCTTCTCTCAGAAAGACCACTTTTCTCCCCAAGAGAGGAGATTTTCTCCCAATTGGATGACATTTGCTGTAAGAAAGACCCGTTTTCTTCCCTCAAGAGGACATTGTCTTTCCCACTGAGGACATTTTCTCCCAGAAGTGCCGCTACTCTGTGAAACACCTCCATTTCCTCCCAAATCTACTCCATGACACGCCTCAGGATGACACTTACTCCCCGATTTGGGGCATTTTCTCCCAGAAATACCACTTCTCTCCCAAAGGGATGGCCTTTTCCCTCTCTAGCATCTGTTTCCTCACCAATACCTGGCATTTTCTCCCAGAAACACCAGCTTTCTCACAGATACATCACCTTCCCCCCCCCCACATCAGACCTCTTCTCCCAGAAATACCAGGACTCTGCTGAATATTTCCCATTTCCTCCGGAACATACAGCATTACACTCCGCAAGAGGACAGTTTCTTTCAGAAATGTGGCATTTTATCACAGATACACCATTTTTATGCCCAGTAGAGCTCCTTTTCTCCCAGAAATAGCACTGCTCTTAGGAAGAGCTCCCATTTTCTAACCAAAATGCTGCTTTACACTCCTCAAGATCACACTTACCCCCATCAAGATGGCAGTGTCACAGAAATACCAGCTTCTGCCCCCAAAATGGGACTTTGGCTCTCCAAAACAAGACATTTTCTCCCAGAAATACCAGGACTCTTAGAAATACCTCACGTTTCATCTCAAGAATACTGCTTTCCACTCCTCAAGATCACACTGACTCCCATCACAATGGCCTTTTCTCCCACATACACCAGCTTTCTCCCAAATACACGACATTTTCTCCCACATACACCCGTTTTCTCCCAAAGATGGGACATATTCTCCCAGAAATGCCAGCTTATTCTTTAAAAAACGGCCTTTTTTCCCCAAAATACCAGCTTTCTCACAAACACCTGTCATTTTCCAACCAAGTCTGCTACTATCTCCCAGAAACAGCCGGTTTCCGAGAAATACCTGACGTTTGCTCTCCCAAATACTACTTGACACTCCTCCAGAGGACATTGTCTCCCCTATTTACCACGTTGTCTCCCCAAGAGACCACTTGGCACACCAAAAAGACCACCGTTGCTCTCCAGTACAAGATCTTCTTTCCCACCGGTTCCCACTTTTCTCCCCCAGCTATGTCATTTCCTCCCAGAAATGCCACTTTTCCCTTGGAAATTTCACCTTCTCTTCCAAAAAGAGGAGATTTGCTCCCAGAAATACCCCTTCTCTTACAACTGCCACACGCTTTCTCCCCAAAAAGCCTCCATGACAATGCCAAATGGGACACTTGCAGCCAAGAAGAGGACACCTTCTCTCAGAAAGACCACTTTTCTCCCCAAGAGAGGAGATTTTCTCCCAATTGGATGACATTTGCTGTAAGAAAGACCCGTTTTCTTCCCTCAAGAGGACATTGTCTTTCCCACTGAGGACATTTTCTCCCAGAAGTGCCGCTACTCTGTGAAACACCTCCATTTCCTCCCAAATCTACTCCATGACACGCCTCAGGATGACACTTACTCCCCGATTTGGGGCATTTTCTCCCAGAAATACCACTTCTCTCCCAAAGGGATGGCCTTTTCCCTCTCTAGCATCTGTTTCCTCACCAATACCTGGCATTTTCTCCCAGAAACACCAGCTTTCTCACAGATACATCACCTTCCCCCCCCCACATCAGACCTCTTCTCCCAGAAATACCAGGACTCTGCTGAATATTTCCCATTTCCTCCGGAACATACAGCATTACACTCCGCAAGAGGACAGTTTCTTTCAGAAATGTGGCATTTTATCACAGATACACCATTTTTATGCCCAGTAGAGCTCCTTTTCTCCCAGAAATAGCACTGCTCTTAGGAAGAGCTCCCATTTTCTAACCAAAATGCTGCTTTACACTCCTCAAGATCACACTTACCCCCATCAAGATGGCAGTGTCACAGAAATACCAGCTTCTGCCCCCAAAATGGGACTTTGGCTCTCCAAAACAAGACATTTTCTCCCAGAAATACCAGGACTCTTAGAAATACCTCACGTTTCATCTCAAGAATACTGCTTTCCACTCCTCAAGATCACACTGACTCCCATCACAATGGCCTTTTCTCCCACATACACCAGCTTTCTCCCAAATACACGACATTTTCTCCCACATACACCCGTTTTCTCCCAAAGATGGGACATATTCTCCCAGAAATGCCAGCTTATTCTTTAAAAAACGGCCTTTTTTCCCCAAAATACCAGCTTTCTCACAAACACCTGTCATTTTCCAACCAAGTCTGCTACTATCTCCCAGAAACAGCCGGTTTCCGAGAAATACCTGACGTTTGCTCTCCCAAATACTACTTGACACTCCTCCAGAGGACATTGTCTCCCCTATTTACCACGTTGTCTCCCCAAGAGACCACTTGGCACACCAAAAAGACCACCGTTGCTCTCCAGTACAAGATCTTCTTTCCCACCGGTTCCCACTTTTCTCCCCCAGCTATGTCATTTCCTCCCAGAAATGCCACTTTTCCCTTGGAAATTTCACCTTCTCTTCCAAAAAGAGGAGATTTGCTCCCAGAAATACCCCTTCTCTTACAACTGCCACACGCTTTCTCCCCAAAAAGCCTCCATGACAATGCCAAATGGGACACTTGCAGCCAAGAAGAGGACACCTTCTCTCAGAAAGACCACTTTTCTCCCCAAGAGAGGAGATTTTCTCCCAATTGGATGACATTTGCTGTAAGAAAGACCCGTTTTCTTCCCTCAAGAGGACATTGTCTTTCCCACTGAGGACATTTTCTCCCAGAAGTGCCGCTACTCTGTGAAACACCTCCATTTCCTCCCAAATCTACTCCATGACACGCCTCAGGATGACACTTACTCCCCGATTTGGGGCATTTTCTCCCAGAAATACCACTTCTCTCCCAAAGGGATGGCCTTTTCCCTCTCTAGCATCTGTTTCCTCACCAATACCTGGCATTTTCTCCCAGAAACACCAGCTTTCTCACAGATACATCACCTTCCCCCCCCCACATCAGACCTCTTCTCCCAGAAATACCAGGACTCTGCTGAATATTTCCCATTTCCTCCGGAACATACAGCATTACACTCCGCAAGAGGACAGTTTCTTTCAGAAATGTGGCATTTTATCACAGATACACCATTTTTATGCCCAGTAGAGCTCCTTTTCTCCCAGAAATAGCACTGCTCTTAGGAAGAGCTCCCATTTTCTAACCAAAATGCTGCTTTACACTCCTCAAGATCACACTTACCCCCATCAAGATGGCAGTGTCACAGAAATACCAGCTTCTGCCCCCAAAATGGGACTTTGGCTCTCCAAAACAAGACATTTTCTCCCAGAAATACCAGGACTCTTAGAAATACCTCACGTTTCATCTCAAGAATACTGCTTTCCACTCCTCAAGATCACACTGACTCCCATCACAATGGCCTTGTCTCCCACATACACCAGCTTTCTCCCAAATACACGACATTTTCTCCCACATACACCCGTTTTCTCCCAAAGATGGGACATATTCTCCCAGAAATGCCAGCTTATTCTTTAAAAAACGGCCTTTTTTCCCCAAAATACCAGCTTTCTCACAAACACCTGTCATTTTCCAACCAAGTCTGCTACTATCTCCCAGAAACAGCCGGTTTCCGAGAAATACCTGACGTTTGCTCTCCCAAATACTACTTGACACTCCTCCAGAGGACATTGTCTCCCCTATTTACCACGTTGTCTCCCCAAGAGACCACTTGGCACACCAAAAAGACCACCGTTGCTCTCCAGTACAAGATCTTCTTTCCCACCGGTTCCCACTTTTCTCCCCCAGCTATGTCATTTCCTCCCAGAAATGCCACTTTTCCCTTGGAAATTTCACCTTCTCTTCCAAAAAGAGGAGATTTGCTCCCAGAAATACCCCTTCTCTTACAACTGCCACACGCTTTCTCCCCAAAAAGCCTCCATGACAATGCCAAATGGGACACTTGCAGCCAAGAAGAGGACACCTTCTCTCAGAAAGACCACTTTTCTCCCCAAGAGAGGAGATTTTCTCCCAATTGGATGACATTTGCTGTAAGAAAGACCCGTTTTCTTCCCTCAAGAGGACATTGTCTTTCCCACTGAGGACATTTTCTCCCAGAAGTGCCGCTACTCTGTGAAACACCTCCATTTCCTCCCAAATCTACTCCATGACACGCCTCAGGATGACACTTACTCCCCGATTTGGGGCATTTTCTCCCAGAAATACCACTTCTCTCCCAAAGGGATGGCCTTTTCCCTCTCTAGCATCTGTTTCCTCACCAATACCTGGCATTTTCTCCCAGAAACACCAGCTTTCTCACAGATACATCACCTTCCCCCCCCCACATCAGACCTCTTCTCCCAGAAATACCAGGACTCTGCTGAATATTTCCCATTTCCTCCGGAACATACAGCATTACACTCCGCAAGAGGACAGTTTCTTTCAGAAATGTGGCATTTTATCACAGATACACCATTTTTATGCCCAGTAGAGCTCCTTTTCTCCCAGAAATAGCACTGCTCTTAGGAAGAGCTCCCATTTTCTAACCAAAATGCTGCTTTACACTCCTCAAGATCACACTTACCCCCATCAAGATGGCAGTGTCACAGAAATACCAGCTTCTGCCCCCAAAATGGGACTTTGGCTCTCCAAAACAAGACATTTTCTCCCAGAAATACCAGGACTCTTAGAAATACCTCACGTTTCATCTCAAGAATACTGCTTTCCACTCCTCAAGATCACACTGACTCCCATCACAATGGCCTTGTCTCCCACATACACCAGCTTTCTCCCAAATACACGACATTTTCTCCCACATACACCCGTTTTCTCCCAAAGATGGGACATATTCTCCCAGAAATGCCAGCTTATTCTTTAAAAAACGGCCTTTTTTCCCCAAAATACCAGCTTTCTCACAAACACCTGTCATTTTCCAACCAAGTCTGCTACTATCTCCCAGAAACAGCCGGTTTCCGAGAAATACCTGACGTTTGCTCTCCCAAATACTACTTGACACTCCTCCAGAGGACATTGTCTCCCCTATTTACCACGTTGTCTCCCCAAGAGACCACTTGGCACACCAAAAAGACCACCGTTGCTCTCCAGTACAAGATCTTCTTTCCCACCGGTTCCCACTTTTCTCCCCCAGCTATGTCATTTCCTCCCAGAAATGCCACTTTTCCCTTGGAAATTTCACCTTCTCTTCCAAAAAGAGGAGATTTGCTCCCAGAAATACCCCTTCTCTTACAACTGCCACACGCTTTCTCCCCAAAAAGCCTCCATGACAATGCCAAATGGGACACTTGCAGCCAAGAAGAGGACACCTTCTCTCAGAAAGACCACTTTTCTCCCCAAGAGAGGAGATTTTCTCCCAATTGGATGACATTTGCTGTAAGAAAGACCCGTTTTCTTCCCTCAAGAGGACATTGTCTTTCCCACTGAGGACATTTTCTCCCAGAAGTGCCGCTACTCTGTGAAACACCTCCATTTCCTCCCAAATCTACTCCATGACACGCCTCAGGATGACACTTACTCCCCGATTTGGGGCATTTTCTCCCAGAAATACCACTTCTCTCCCAAAGGGATGGCCTTTTCCCTCTCTAGCATCTGTTTCCTCACCAATACCTGGCATTTTCTCCCAGAAACACCAGCTTTCTCACAGATACATCACCTTCCCCCCCACATCAGACCTCTTCTCCCAGAAATACCAGGACTCTGCTGAATATTTCCCATTTCCTCCGGAACATACAGCATTACACTCCGCAAGAGGACAGTTTCTTTCAGAAATGTGGCATTTTATCACAGATACACCATTTTTATGCCCAGTAGAGCTCCTTTTCTCCCAGAAATAGCACTGCTCTTAGGAAGAGCTCCCATTTTCTAACCAAAATGCTGCTTTACACTCCTCAAGATCACACTTACCCCCATCAAGATGGCAGTGTCACAGAAATACCAGCTTCTGCCCCCAAAATGGGACTTTGGCTCTCCAAAACAAGACATTTTCTCCCAGAAATACCAGGACTCTTAGAAATACCTCACGTTTCATCTCAAGAATACTGCTTTCCACTCCTCAAGATCACACTGACTCCCATCACAATGGCCTTGTCTCCCACATACACCAGCTTTCTCCCAAATACACGACATTTTCTCCCACATACACCCGTTTTCTCCCAAAGATGGGACATATTCTCCCAGAAATGCCAGCTTATTCTTTAAAAAACGGCCTTTTTTCCCCAAAATACCAGCTTTCTCACAAACACCTGTCATTTTCCAACCAAGTCTGCTACTATCTCCCAGAAACAGCCGGTTTCCGAGAAATACCTGACGTTTGCTCTCCCAAATACTACTTGACACTCCTCCAGAGGACATTGTCTCCCCTATTTACCACGTTGTCTCCCCAAGAGACCACTTGGCACACCAAAAAGACCACCGTTGCTCTCCAGTACAAGATCTTCTTTCCCACCGGTTCCCACTTTTCTCCCCCAGCTATGTCATTTCCTCCCAGAAATGCCACTTTTCCCTTGGAAATTTCACCTTCTCTTCCAAAAAGAGGAGATTTGCTCCCAGAAATACCCCTTCTCTTACAACTGCCACACGCTTTCTCCCCAAAAAGCCTCCATGACAATGCCAAATGGGACACTTGCAGCCAAGAAGAGGACACCTTCTCTCAGAAAGACCACTTTTCTCCCCAAGAGAGGAGATTTTCTCCCAATTGGATGACATTTGCTGTAAGAAAGACCCGTTTTCTTCCCTCAAGAGGACATTGTCTTTCCCACTGAGGACATTTTCTCCCAGAAGTGCCGCTACTCTGTGAAACACCTTCATTTCCTCCCAAATCTACTCCATGACACGCCTCAGGATGACACTTACTCCCCGATTTGGGGCATTTTCTCCCAGAAATACCACTTCTCTCCCAAAGGGATGGCCTTTTCCCTCTCTAGCATCTGTTTCCTCACCAATACCTGGCATTTTCTCCCAGAAACACCAGCTTTCTCACAGATACATCACCTTCCCCCCCCCCACATCAGACCTCTTCTCCCAGAAATACCAGGACTCTGCTGAATATTTCCCATTTCCTCCGGAACATACAGCATTACACTCCGCAAGAGGACAGTTTCTTTCAGAAATGTGGCATTTTATCACAGATACACCATTTCTATGCCCAGTAGAGCTCCTTTTCTCCCAGAAATAGCACTGCTCTTAGGAAGAGCTCCCATTTTCTAACCAAAATGCTGCTTTACACTCCTCAAGATCACACTTACCCCCATCAAGATGGCAGTGTCACAGAAATACCAGCTTCTGCCCCCAAAATGGGACTTTGGCTCTCCAAAACAAGACATTTTCTCCCAGAAATACCAGGACTCTTAGAAATACCTCACGTTTCATCTCAAGAATACTGCTTTCCACTCCTCAAGATCACACTGACTCCCATCACAATGGCCTTGTCTCCCACATACACCAGCTTTCTCCCAAATACACGACATTTTCTCCCACATACACCCGTTTTCTCCCAAAGATGGGACATATTCTCCCAGAAATGCCAGCTTATTCTTTAAAAAACGGCCTTTTTTCCCCAAAATACCAGCTTTCTCACAAACACCTGTCATTTTCCAACCAAGTCTGCTACTATCTCCCAGAAACAGCCGGTTTCCGAGAAATACCTGACGTTTGCTCTCCCAAATACTACTTGACACTCCTCCAGAGGACATTGTCTCCCCTATTTACCACGTTGTCTCCCCAAGAGACCACTTGGCACACCAAAAAGACCACCGTTGCTCTCCAGTACAAGATCTTCTTTCCCACCGGTTCCCACTTTTCTCCCCCAGCTATGTCATTTCCTCCCAGAAATGCCACTTTTCCCTTGGAAATTTCACCTTCTCTTCCAAAAAGAGGAGATTTGCTCCCAGAAATACCCCTTCTCTTACAACTGCCACACGCTTTCTCCCCAAAAAGCCTCCATGACAATGCCAAATGGGACACTTGCAGCCAAGAAGAGGACACCTTCTCTCAGAAAGACCACTTTTCTCCCCAAGAGAGGAGATTTTCTCCCAATTGGATGACATTTGCTGTAAGAAAGACCCGTTTTCTTCCCTCAAGAGGACATTGTCTTTCCCACTGAGGACATTTTCTCCCAGAAGTGCCGCTACTCTGTGAAACACCTCCATTTCCTCCCAAATCTACTCCATGACACGCCTCAGGATGACACTTACTCCCCGATTTGGGGCATTTTCTCCCAGAAATACCACTTCTCTCCCAAAGGGATGGCCTTTTCCCTCTCTAGCATCTGTTTCCTCACCAATACCTGGCATTTTCTCCCAGAAACACCAGCTTTCTCACAGATACATCACCTTCCCCCCCCCACATCAGACCTCTTCTCCCAGAAATACCAGGACTCTGCTGAATATTTCCCATTTCCTCCGGAACATACAGCATTACACTCCGCAAGAGGACAGTTTCTTTCAGAAATGTGGCATTTTATCACAGATACACCATTTTTATGCCCAGTAGAGCTCCTTTTCTCCCAGAAATAGCACTGCTCTTAGGAAGAGCTCCCATTTTCTAACCAAAATGCTGCTTTACACTCCTCAAGATCACACTTACCCCCATCAAGATGGCAGTGTCACAGAAATACCAGCTTCTGCCCCCAAAATGGGACTTTGGCTCTCCAAAACAAGACATTTTCTCCCAGAAATACCAGGACTCTTAGAAATACCTCACGTTTCATCTCAAGAATACTGCTTTCCACTCCTCAAGATCACACTGACTCCCATCACAATGGCCTTGTCTCCCACATACACCAGCTTTCTCCCAAATACACGACATTTTCTCCCACATACACCCGTTTTCTCCCAAAGATGGGACATATTCTCCCAGAAATGCCAGCTTATTCTTTAAAAAACGGCCTTTTTTCCCCAAAATACCAGCTTTCTCACAAACACCTGTCATTTTCCAACCAAGTCTGCTACTATCTCCCAGAAACAGCCGGTTTCCGAGAAATACCTGACGTTTGCTCTCCCAAATACTACTTGACACTCCTCCAGAGGACATTGTCTCCCCTATTTACCACGTTGTCTCCCCAAGAGACCACTTGGCACACCAAAAAGACCACCGTTGCTCTCCAGTACAAGATCTTCTTTCCCACCGGTTCCCACTTTTCTCCCCCAGCTATGTCATTTCCTCCCAGAAATGCCACTTTTCCCTTGGAAATTTCACCTTCTCTTCCAAAAAGAGGAGATTTGCTCCCAGAAATACCCCTTCTCTTACAACTGCCACACGCTTTCTCCCCAAAAAGCCTCCATGACAATGCCAAATGGGACACTTGCAGCCAAGAAGAGGACACCTTCTCTCAGAAAGACCACTTTTCTCCCCAAGAGAGGAGATTTTCTCCCAATTGGATGACATTTGCTGTAAGAAAGACCCGTTTTCTTCCCTCAAGAGGACATTGTCTTTCCCACTGAGGACATTTTCTCCCAGAAGTGCCGCTACTCTGTGAAACACCTCCATTTCCTCCCAAATCTACTCCATGACACGCCTCAGGATGACACTTACTCCCCGATTTGGGGCATTTTCTCCCAGAAATACCACTTCTCTCCCAAAGGGATGGCCTTTTCCCTCTCTAGCATCTGTTTCCTCACCAATACCTGGCATTTTCTCCCAGAAACACCAGCTTTCTCACAGATACATCACCTTCCCCCCCCACATCAGACCTCTTCTCCCAGAAATACCAGGACTCTGCTGAATATTTCCCATTTCCTCCGGAACATACAGCATTACACTCCGCAAGAGGACAGTTTCTTTCAGAAATGTGGCATTTTATCACAGATACACCATTTCTATGCCCAGTAGAGCTCCTTTTCTCCCAGAAATAGCACTGCTCTTAGGAAGAGCTCCCATTTTCTAACCAAAATGCTGCTTTACACTCCTCAAGATCACACTTACCCCCATCAAGATGGCAGTGTCACAGAAATACCAGCTTCTGCCCCCAAAATGGGACTTTGGCTCTCCAAAACAAGACATTTTCTCCCAGAAATACCAGGACTCTTAGAAATACCTCACGTTTCATCTCAAGAATACTGCTTTCCACTCCTCAAGATCACACTGACTCCCATCACAATGGCCTTGTCTCCCACATACACCAGCTTTCTCCCAAATACACGACATTTTCTCCCACATACACCCGTTTTCTCCCAAAGATGGGACATATTCTCCCAGAAATGCCAGCTTATTCTTTAAAAAACGGCCTTTTTTCCCCAAAATACCAGCTTTCTCACAAACACCTGTCATTTTCCAACCAAGTCTGCTACTATCTCCCAGAAACAGCCGGTTTCCGAGAAATACCTGACGTTTGCTCTCCCAAATACTACTTGACACTCCTCCAGAGGACATTGTCTCCCCTATTTACCACGTTGTCTCCCCAAGAGACCACTTGGCACACCAAAAAGACCACCGTTGCTCTCCAGTACAAGATCTTCTTTCCCACCGGTTCCCACTTTTCTCCCCCAGCTATGTCATTTCCTCCCAGAAATGCCACTTTTCCCTTGGAAATTTCACCTTCTCTTCCAAAAAGAGGAGATTTGCTCCCAGAAATACCCCTTCTCTTACAACTGCCACACGCTTTCTCCCCAAAAAGCCTCCATGACAATGCCAAATGGGACACTTGCAGCCAAGAAGAGGACACCTTCTCTCAGAAAGACCACTTTTCTCCCCAAGAGAGGAGATTTTCTCCCAATTGGATGACATTTGCTGTAAGAAAGACCCGTTTTCTTCCCTCAAGAGGACATTGTCTTTCCCACTGAGGACATTTTCTCCCAGAAGTGCCGCTACTCTGTGAAACACCTCCATTTCCTCCCAAATCTACTCCATGACACGCCTCAGGATGACACTTACTCCCCGATTTGGGGCATTTTCTCCCAGAAATACCACTTCTCTCCCAAAGGGATGGCCTTTTCCCTCTCTAGCATCTGTTTCCTCACCAATACCTGGCATTTTCTCCCAGAAACACCAGCTTTCTCACAGATACATCACCTTCCCCCCCCCACATCAGACCTCTTCTCCCAGAAATACCAGGACTCTGCTGAATATTTCCCATTTCCTCCGGAACATACAGCATTACACTCCGCAAGAGGACAGTTTCTTTCAGAAATGTGGCATTTTATCACAGATACACCATTTTTATGCCCAGTAGAGCTCCTTTTCTCCCAGAAATAGCACTGCTCTTAGGAAGAGCTCCCATTTTCTAACCAAAATGCTGCTTTACACTCCTCAAGATCACACTTACCCCCATCAAGATGGCAGTGTCACAGAAATACCAGCTTCTGCCCCCAAAATGGGACTTTGGCTCTCCAAAACAAGACATTTTCTCCCAGAAATACCAGGACTCTTAGAAATACCTCACGTTTCATCTCAAGAATACTGCTTTCCACTCCTCAAGATCACACTGACTCCCATCACAATGGCCTTGTCTCCCACATACACCAGCTTTCTCCCAAATACACGACATTTTCTCCCACATACACCCGTTTTCTCCCAAAGATGGGACATATTCTCCCAGAAATGCCAGCTTATTCTTTAAAAAACGGCCTTTTTTCCCCAAAATACCAGCTTTCTCACAAACACCTGTCATTTTCCAACCAAGTCTGCTACTATCTCCCAGAAACAGCCGGTTTCCGAGAAATACCTGACGTTTGCTCTCCCAAATACTACTTGACACTCCTCCAGAGGACATTGTCTCCCCTATTTACCACGTTGTCTCCCCAAGAGACCACTTGGCACACCAAAAAGACCACCGTTGCTCTCCAGTACAAGATCTTCTTTCCCACCGGTTCCCACTTTTCTCCCCCAGCTATGTCATTTCCTCCCAGAAATGCCACTTTTCCCTTGGAAATTTCACCTTCTCTTCCAAAAAGAGGAGATTTGCTCCCAGAAATACCCCTTCTCTTACAACTGCCACACGCTTTCTCCCCAAAAAGCCTCCATGACAATGCCAAATGGGACACTTGCAGCCAAGAAGAGGACACCTTCTCTCAGAAAGACCACTTTTCTCCCCAAGAGAGGAGATTTTCTCCCAATTGGATGACATTTGCTGTAAGAAAGACCCGTTTTCTTCCCTCAAGAGGACATTGTCTTTCCCACTGAGGACATTTTCTCCCAGAAGTGCCGCTACTCTGTGAAACACCTCCATTTCCTCCCAAATCTACTCCATGACACGCCTCAGGATGACACTTACTCCCCGATTTGGGGCATTTTCTCCCAGAAATACCACTTCTCTCCCAAAGGGATGGCCTTTTCCCTCTCTAGCATCTGTTTCCTCACCAATACCTGGCATTTTCTCCCAGAAACACCAGCTTTCTCACAGATACATCACCTTCCCCCCCCACATCAGACCTCTTCTCCCAGAAATACCAGGACTCTGCTGAATATTTCCCATTTCCTCCGGAACATACAGCATTACACTCCGCAAGAGGACAGTTTCTTTCAGAAATGTGGCATTTTATCACAGATACACCATTTCTATGCCCAGTAGAGCTCCTTTTCTCCCAGAAATAGCACTGCTCTTAGGAAGAGCTCCCATTTTCTAACCAAAATGCTGCTTTACACTCCTCAAGATCACACTTACCCCCATCAAGATGGCAGTGTCACAGAAATACCAGCTTCTGCCCCCAAAATGGGACTTTGGCTCTCCAAAACAAGACATTTTCTCCCAGAAATACCAGGACTCTTAGAAATACCTCACGTTTCATCTCAAGAATACTGCTTTCCACTCCTCAAGATCACACTGACTCCCATCACAATGGCCTTGTCTCCCACATACACCAGCTTTCTCCCAAATACACGACATTTTCTCCCACATACACCCGTTTTCTCCCAAAGATGGGACATATTCTCCCAGAAATGCCAGCTTATTCTTTAAAAAACGGCCTTTTTTCCCCAAAATACCAGCTTTCTCACAAACACCTGTCATTTTCCAACCAAGTCTGCTACTATCTCCCAGAAACAGCCGGTTTCCGAGAAATACCTGACGTTTGCTCTCCCAAATACTACTTGACACTCCTCCAGAGGACATTGTCTCCCCTATTTACCACGTTGTCTCCCCAAGAGACCACTTGGCACACCAAAAAGACCACCGTTGCTCTCCAGTACAAGATCTTCTTTCCCACCGGTTCCCACTTTTCTCCCCCAGCTATGTCATTTCCTCCCAGAAATGCCACTTTTCCCTTGGAAATTTCACCTTCTCTTCCAAAAAGAGGAGATTTGCTCCCAGAAATACCCCTTCTCTTACAACTGCCACACGCTTTCTCCCCAAAAAGCCTCCATGACAATGCCAAATGGGACACTTGCAGCCAAGAAGAGGACACCTTCTCTCAGAAAGACCACTTTTCTCCCCAAGAGAGGAGATTTTCTCCCAATTGGATGACATTTGCTGTAAGAAAGACCCGTTTTCTTCCCTCAAGAGGACATTGTCTTTCCCACTGAGGACATTTTCTCCCAGAAGTGCCGCTACTCTGTGAAACACCTCCATTTCCTCCCAAATCTACTCCATGACACGCCTCAGGATGACACTTACTCCCCGATTTGGGGCATTTTCTCCCAGAAATACCACTTCTCTCCCAAAGGGATGGCCTTTTCCCTCTCTAGCATCTGTTTCCTCACCAATACCTGGCATTTTCTCCCAGAAACACCAGCTTTCTCACAGATACATCACCTTCCCCCCCCCACATCAGACCTCTTCTCCCAGAAATACCAGGACTCTGCTGAATATTTCCCATTTCCTCCGGAACATACAGCATTACACTCCGCAAGAGGACAGTTTCTTTCAGAAATGTGGCATTTTATCACAGATACACCGTTTTTATGCCCAGTAGAGCTCCTTTTCTCCCAGAAATAGCACTGCTCTTAGGAAGAGCTCCCATTTTCTAACCAAAATGCTGCTTTACACTCCTCAAGATCACACTTACCCCCATCAAGATGGCAGTGTCACAGAAATACCAGCTTCTGCCCCCAAAATGGGACTTTGGCTCTCCAAAACAAGACATTTTCTCCCAGAAATACCAGGACTCTTAGAAATACCTCACGTTTCATCTCAAGAATACTGCTTTCCACTCCTCAAGATCACACTGACTCCCATCACAATGGCCTTTTCTCCCACATACACCAGCTTTCTCCCAAATACACGACATTTTCTCCCACATACACCCGTTTTCTCCCAAAGATGGGACATATTCTCCCAGAAATGCCAGCTTATTCTTTAAAAAACGGCCTTTTTTCCCCAAAATACCAGCTTTCTCACAAACACCTGTCATTTTCCAACCAAGTCTGCTACTATCTCCCAGAAACAGCCGGTTTCCGAGAAATACCTGACGTTTGCTCTCCCAAATACTACTTGACACTCCTCCAGAGGACATTGTCTCCCCTATTTACCACGTTGTCTCCCCAAGAGACCACTTGGCACACCAAAAAGACCACCGTTGCTCTCCAGTACAAGATCTTCTTTCCCACCGGTTCCCACTTTTCTCCCCCAGCTATGTCATTTCCTCCCAGAAATGCCACTTTTCCCTTGGAAATTTCACCTTCTCTTCCAAAAAGAGGAGATTTGCTCCCAGAAATACCCCTTCTCTTACAACTGCCACACGCTTTCTCCCCAAAAAGCCTCCATGACAATGCCAAATGGGACACTTGCAGCCAAGAAGAGGACACCTTCTCTCAGAAAGACCACTTTTCTCCCCAAGAGAGGAGATTTTCTCCCAATTGGATGACATTTGCTGTAAGAAAGACCCGTTTTCTTCCCTCAAGAGGACATTGTCTTTCCCACTGAGGACATTTTCTCCCAGAAGTGCCGCTACTCTGTGAAACACCTCCATTTCCTCCCAAATCTACTCCATGACACGCCTCAGGATGACACTTACTCCCCGATTTGGGGCATTTTCTCCCAGAAATACCACTTCTCTCCCAAAGGGATGGCCTTTTCCCTCTCTAGCATCTGTTTCCTCACCAATACCTGGCATTTTCTCCCAGAAACACCAGCTTTCTCACAGATACATCACCTTCCCCCCCCCACATCAGACCTCTTCTCCCAGAAATACCAGGACTCTGCTGAATATTTCCCATTTCCTCCGGAACATACAGCATTACACTCCGCAAGAGGACAGTTTCTTTCAGAAACGTGGCATTTTATCACAGATACACCATTTTTATGCCCAGTAGAGCTCCTTTTCTCCCAGAAATAGCACTGCTCTTAGGAAGAGCTCCCATTTTCTAACCAAAATGCTGCTTTACACTCCTCAAGATCACACTTACCCCCATCAAGATGGCAGTGTCACAGAAATACCAGCTTCTGCCCCCAAAATGGGACTTTGGCTCTCCAAAACAAGACATTTTCTCCCAGAAATACCAGGACTCTTAGAAATACCTCACGTTTCATCTCAAGAATACTGCTTTCCACTCCTCAAGATCACACTGACTCCCATCACAATGGCCTTGTCTCCCACATACACCAGCTTTCTCCCAAATACACGACATTTTCTCCCACATACACCCGTTTTCTCCCAAAGATGGGACATATTCTCCCAGAAATGCCAGCTTATTCTTTAAAAAACGGCCTTTTTTCCCCAAAATACCAGCTTTCTCACAAACACCTGTCATTTTCCAACCAAGTCTGCTACTATCTCCCAGAAACAGCCGGTTTCCGAGAAATACCTGACGTTTGCTCTCCCAAATACTACTTGACACTCCTCCAGAGGACATTGTCTCCCCTATTTACCACGTTGTCTCCCCAAGAGACCACTTGGCACACCAAAAAGACCACCGTTGCTCTCCAGTACAAGATCTTCTTTCCCACCGGTTCCCACTTTTCTCCCCCAGCTATGTCATTTCCTCCCAGAAATGCCACTTTTCCCTTGGAAATTTCACCTTCTCTTCCAAAAAGAGGAGATTTGCTCCCAGAAATACCCCTTCTCTTACAACTGCCACACGCTTTCTCCCCAAAAAGCCTCCATGACAATGCCAAATGGGACACTTGCAGCCAAGAAGAGGACACCTTCTCTCAGAAAGACCACTTTTCTCCCCAAGAGAGGAGATTTTCTCCCAATTGGATGACATTTGCTGTAAGAAAGACCCGTTTTCTTCCCTCAAGAGGACATTGTCTTTCCCACTGAGGACATTTTCTCCCAGAAGTGCCGCTACTCTGTGAAACACCTCCATTTCCTCCCAAATCTACTCCATGACACGCCTCAGGATGACACTTACTCCCCGATTTGGGGCATTTTCTCCCAGAAATACCACTTCTCTCCCAAAGGGATGGCCTTTTCCCTCTCTAGCATCTGTTTCCTCACCAATACCTGGCATTTTCTCCCAGAAACACCAGCTTTCTCACAGATACATCACCTTCCCCCCCCCACATCAGACCTCTTCTCCCAGAAATACCAGGACTCTGCTGAATATTTCCCATTTCCTCCGGAACATACAGCATTACACTCCGCAAGAGGACAGTTTCTTTCAGAAATGTGGCATTTTATCACAGATACACCATTTTTTATGCCCAGTAGAGCTCCTTTTCTCCCAGAAATAGCACTGCTCTTAGGAAGAGCTCCCATTTTCTAACCAAAATGCTGCTTTACACTCCTCAAGATCACACTTACCCCCATCAAGATGGCAGTGTCACAGAAATACCAGCTTCTGCCCCCAAAATGGGACTTTGGCTCTCCAAAACAAGACATTTTCTCCCAGAAATACCAGGACTCTTAGAAATACCTCACGTTTCATCTCAAGAATACTGCTTTCCACTCCTCAAGATCACACTGACTCCCATCACAATGGCCTTTTCTCCCACATACACCAGCTTTCTCCCAAATACACGACATTTTCTCCCACATACACCCGTTTTCTCCCAAAGATGGGACATATTCTCCCAGAAATGCCAGCTTATTCTTTAAAAAACGGCCTTTTTTCCCCAAAATACCAGCTTTCTCACAAACACCTGTCATTTTCCAACCAAGTCTGCTACTATCTCCCAGAAACAGCCGGTTTCCGAGAAATACCTGACGTTTGCTCTCCCAAATACTACTTGACACTCCTCCAGAGGACATTGTCTCCCCTATTTACCACGTTGTCTCCCCAAGAGACCACTTGGCACACCAAAAAGACCACCGTTGCTCTCCAGTACAAGATCTTCTTTCCCACCGGTTCCCACTTTTCTCCCCCAGCTATGTCATTTCCTCCCAGAAATGCCACTTTTCCCTTGGAAATTTCACCTTCTCTTCCAAAAAGAGGAGATTTGCTCCCAGAAATACCCCTTCTCTTACAACTGCCACACGCTTTCTCCCCAAAAAGCCTCCATGACAATGCCAAATGGGACACTTGCAGCCAAGAAGAGGACACCTTCTCTCAGAAAGACCACTTTTCTCCCCAAGAGAGGAGATTTTCTCCCAATTGGATGACATTTGCTGTAAGAAAGACCCGTTTTCTTCCCTCAAGAGGACATTGTCTTTCCCACTGAGGACATTTTCTCCCAGAAGTGCCGCTACTCTGTGAAACACCTCCATTTCCTCCCAAATCTACTCCATGACACGCCTCAGGATGACACTTACTCCCCGATTTGGGGCATTTTCTCCCAGAAATACCACTTCTCTCCCAAAGGGATGGCCTTTTCCCTCTCTAGCATCTGTTTCCTCACCAATACCTGGCATTTTCTCCCAGAAACACCAGCTTTCTCACAGATACATCACCTTCCCCCCCCCACATCAGACCTCTTCTCCCAGAAATACCAGGACTCTGCTGAATATTTCCCATTTCCTCCGGAACATACAGCATTACACTCCGCAAGAGGACAGTTTCTTTCAGAAATGTGGCATTTTATCACAGATACACCATTTTTATGCCCAGTAGAGCTCCTTTTCTCCCAGAAATAGCACTGCTCTTAGGAAGAGCTCCCATTTTCTAACCAAAATGCTGCTTTACACTCCTCAAGATCACACTTACCCCCATCAAGATGGCAGTGTCACAGAAATACCAGCTTCTGCCCCCAAAATGGGACTTTGGCTCTCCAAAACAAGACATTTTCTCCCAGAAATACCAGGACTCTTAGAAATACCTCACGTTTCATCTCAAGAATACTGCTTTCCACTCCTCAAGATCACACTGACTCTTATCACAATGGCCTTTTCTCCCACATACACCAGCTTTCTCCCAAATACACGACATTTTCTCCCACATACACCCGTTTTCTCCCAAAGATGGGACATATTCTCCCAGAAATGCCAGCTTATTCTTTAAAAAACGGCCTTTTTTCCCCAAAATACCAGCTTTCTCACAAACACCTGTCATTTTCCAACCAAGTCTGCTACTATCTCCCAGAAACAGCCGGTTTCCGAGAAATACCTGACGTTTGCTCTCCCAAATACTACTTGACACTCCTCCAGAGGACATTGTCTCCCCTATTTACCACGTTGTCTCCCCAAGAGACCACTTGGCACACCAAAAAGACCACCGTTGCTCTCCAGTACAAGATCTTCTTTCCCACCGGTTCCCACTTTTCTCCCCCAGCTATGTCATTTCCTCCCAGAAATGCCACTTTTCCCTTGGAAATTTCACCTTCTCTTCCAAAAAGAGGAGATTTGCTCCCAGAAATACCCCTTCTCTTACAACTGCCACACGCTTTCTCCCCAAAAAGCCTCCATGACAATGCCAAATGGGACACTTGCAGCCAAGAAGAGGACACCTTCTCTCAGAAAGACCACTTTTCTCCCCAAGAGAGGAGATTTTCTCCCAATTGGATGACATTTGCTGTAAGAAAGACCCGTTTTCTTCCCTCAAGAGGACATTGTCTTTCCCACTGAGGACATTTTCTCCCAGAAGTGCCGCTACTCTGTGAAACACCTCCATTTCCTCCCAAATCTACTCCATGACACGCCTCAGGATGACACTTACTCCCCGATTTGGGGCATTTTCTCCCAGAAATACCACTTCTCTCCCAAAGGGATGGCCTTTTCCCTCTCTAGCATCTGTTTCCTCACCAATACCTGGCATTTTCTCCCAGAAACACCAGCTTTCTCACAGATACATCACCTTCCCCCCCCCACCTCAGACCTCTTCTCCCAGAAATACCAGGACTCTGCTGAATATTTCCCATTTCCTCCGGAACATACAGCATTACACTCCGCAAGAGGACAGTTTCTTTCAGAAATGTGGCATTTTATCACAGATACACCATTTTTATGCCCAGTAGAGCTCCTTTTCTCCCAGAAATAGCACTGCTCTTAGGAAGAGCTCCCATTTTCTAACCAAAATGCTGCTTTACACTCCTCAAGATCACACTTACCCCCATCAAGATGGCAGTGTCACAGAAATACCAGCTTCTGCCCCCAAAATGGGACTTTGGCTCTCCAAAACAAGACATTTTCTCCCAGAAATACCAGGACTCTTAGAAATACCTCACGTTTCATCTCAAGAATACTGCTTTCCACTCCTCAAGATCACACTGACTCCCATCACAATGGCCTTGTCTCCCACATACACCAGCTTTCTCCCAAATACACGACATTTTCTCCCACATACACCCGTTTTCTCCCAAAGATGGGACATATTCTCCCAGAAATGCCAGCTTATTCTTTAAAAAACGGCCTTTTTTCCCCAAAATACCAGCTTTCTCACAAACACCTGTCATTTTCCAACCAAGTCTGCTACTATCTCCCAGAAACAGCCGGTTTCCGAGAAATACCTGACGTTTGCTCTCCCAAATACTACTTGACACTCCTCCAGAGGACATTGTCTCCCCTATTTACCACGTTGTCTCCCCAAGAGACCACTTGGCACACCAAAAAGACCACCGTTGCTCTCCAGTACAAGATCTTCTTTCCCACCGGTTCCCACTTTTCTCCCCCAGCTATGTCATTTCCTCCCAGAAATGCCACTTTTCCCTTGGAAATTTCACCTTCTCTTCCAAAAAGAGGAGATTTGCTCCCAGAAATACCCCTTCTCTTACAACTGCCACACGCTTTCTCCCCAAAAAGCCTCCATGACAATGCCAAATGGGACACTTGCAGCCAAGAAGAGGACACCTTCTCTCAGAAAGACCACTTTTCTCCCCAAGAGAGGAGATTTTCTCCCAATTGGATGACATTTGCTGTAAGAAAGACCCGTTTTCTTCCCTCAAGAGGACATTGTCTTTCCCACTGAGGACATTTTCTCCCAGAAGTGCCGCTACTCTGTGAAACACCTCCATTTCCTCCCAAATCTACTCCATGACACGCCTCAGGATGACACTTACTCCCCGATTTGGGGCATTTTCTCCCAGAAATACCACTTCTCTCCCAAAGGGATGGCCTTTTCCCTCTCTAGCATCTGTTTCCTCACCAATACCTGGCATTTTCTCCCAGAAACACCAGCTTTCTCACAGATACATCACCTTCCCCCCCCCACATCAGACCTCTTCTCCCAGAAATACCAGGACTCTGCTGAATATTTCCCATTTCCTCCGGAACATACAGCATTACACTCCGCAAGAGGACAGTTTCTTTCAGAAATGTGGCATTTTATCACAGATACACCATTTTTATGCCCAGTAGAGCTCCTTTTCTCCCAGAAATAGCACTGCTCTTAGGAAGAGCTCCCATTTTCTAACCAAAATGCTGCTTTACACTCCTCAAGATCACACTTACCCCCATCAAGATGGCAGTGTCACAGAAATACCAGCTTCTGCCCCCAAAATGGGACTTTGGCTCTCCAAAACAAGACATTTTCTCCCAGAAATACCAGGACTCTTAGAAATACCTCACGTTTCATCTCAAGAATACTGCTTTCCACTCCTCAAGATCACACTGACTCCCATCACAATGGCCTTGTCTCCCACATACACCAGCTTTCTCCCAAATACACGACATTTTCTCCCACATACACCCGTTTTCTCCCAAAGATGGGACATATTCTCCCAGAAATGCCAGCTTATTCTTTAAAAAACGGCCTTTTTTCCCCAAAATACCAGCTTTCTCACAAACACCTGTCATTTTCCAACCAAGTCTGCTACTATCTCCCAGAAACAGCCGGTTTCCGAGAAATACCTGACGTTTGCTCTCCCAAATACTACTTGACACTCCTCCAGAGGACATTGTCTCCCCTATTTACCACGTTGTCTCCCCAAGAGACCACTTGGCACACCAAAAAGACCACCGTTGCTCTCCAGTACAAGATCTTCTTTCCCACCGGTTCCCACTTTTCTCCCCCAGCTATGTCATTTCCTCCCAGAAATGCCACTTTTCCCTTGGAAATTTCACCTTCTCTTC
This sequence comes from Phasianus colchicus, assembly GCF_987193195.1. NCBI lineage: Eukaryota > Metazoa > Chordata > Aves > Galliformes > Phasianidae > Phasianus > Phasianus colchicus. The sequence continues at coordinate 407,652 of NW_028325240.1, read as the reverse complement.
CAAAAAGAGGAGATTTGCTCCCAGAAATACCCCTTCTCTTACAACTGCCACACGCTTTCTCCCCAAAAAGCCTCCATGACAATGCCAAATGGGACACTTGCAGCCAAGAAGAGGACACCTTCTCTCAGAAAGACCACTTTTCTCCCCAAGAGAGGAGATTTTCTCCCAATTGGATGACATTTGCTGTAAGAAAGACCCGTTTTCTTCCCTCAAGAGGACATTGTCTTTCCCACTGAGGACATTTTCTCCCAGAAGTGCCGCTACTCTGTGAAACACCTCCATTTCCTCCCAAATCTACTCCATGACACGCCTCAGGATGACACTTACTCCCCGATTTGGGGCATTTTCTCCCAGAAATACCACTTCTCTCCCAAAGGGATGGCCTTTTCCCTCTCTAGCATCTGTTTCCTCACCAATACCTGGCATTTTCTCCCAGAAACACCAGCTTTCTCACAGATACATCACCTTCCCCCCCCCACATCAGACCTCTTCTCCCAGAAATACCAGGACTCTGCTGAATATTTCCCATTTCCTCCGGAACATACAGCATTACACTCCGCAAGAGGACAGTTTCTTTCAGAAATGTGGCATTTTATCACAGATACACCATTTTTATGCCCAGTAGAGCTCCTTTTCTCCCAGAAATAGCACTGCTCTTAGGAAGAGCTCCCATTTTCTAACCAAAATGCTGCTTTACACTCCTCAAGATCACACTTACCCCCATCAAGATGGCAGTGTCACAGAAATACCAGCTTCTGCCCCCAAAATGGGACTTTGGCTCTCCAAAACAAGACATTTTCTCCCAGAAATACCAGGACTCTTAGAAATACCTCACGTTTCATCTCAAGAATACTGCTTTCCACTCCTCAAGATCACACTGACTCCCATCACAATGGCCTTGTCTCCCACATACACCAGCTTTCTCCCAAATACACGACATTTTCTCCCACATACACCCGTTTTCTCCCAAAGATGGGACATATTCTCCCAGAAATGCCAGCTTATTCTTTAAAAAACGGCCTTTTTTCCCCCAAAATACCAGCTTTCTCACAAACACCTGTCATTTTCCAACCAAGTCTGCTACTATCTCCCAGAAACAGCCGGTTTCCGAGAAATACCTGACGTTTGCTCTCCCAAATACTACTTGACACTCCTCCAGAGGACATTGTCTCCCCTATTTACCACGTTGTCTCCCCAAGAGACCACTTGGCACACCAAAAAGACCACCGTTGCTCTCCAGTACAAGATCTTCTTTCCCACCGGTTCCCACTTTTCTCCCCCAGCTATGTCATTTCCTCCCAGAAATGCCACTTTTCCCTTGGAAATTTCACCTTCTCTTCCAAAAAGAGGAGATTTGCTCCCAGAAATACCCCTTCTCTTACAACTGCCACACGCTTTCTCCCCAAAAAGCCTCCATGACAATGCCAAATGGGACACTTGCAGCCAAGAAGAGGACACCTTCTCTCAGAAAGACCACTTTTCTCCCCAAGAGAGGAGATTTTCTCCCAATTGGATGACATTTGCTGTAAGAAAGACCCGTTTTCTTCCCTCAAGAGGACATTGTCTTTCCCACTGAGGACATTTTCTCCCAGAAGTGCCGCTACTCTGTGAAACACCTCCATTTCCTCCCAAATCTACTCCATGACACGCCTCAGGATGACACTTACTCCCCGATTTGGGGCATTTTCTCCCAGAAATACCACTTCTCTCCCAAAGGGATGGCCTTTTCCCTCTCTAGCATCTGTTTCCTCACCAATACCTGGCATTTTCTCCCAGAAACACCAGCTTTCTCACAGATACATCACCTTCCCCCCCCCACATCAGACCTCTTCTCCCAGAAATACCAGGACTCTGCTGAATATTTCCCATTTCCTCCGGAACATACAGCATTACACTCCGCAAGAGGACAGTTTCTTTCAGAAATGTGGCATTTTATCACAGATACACCATTTTTATGCCCAGTAGAGCTCCTTTTCTCCCAGAAATAGCACTGCTCTTAGGAAGAGCTCCCATTTTCTAACCAAAATGCTGCTTTACACTCCTCAAGATCACACTTACCCCCATCAAGATGGCAGTGTCACAGAAATACCAGCTTCTGCCCCCAAAATGGGACTTTGGCTCTCCAAAACAAGACATTTTCTCCCAGAAATACCAGGACTCTTAGAAATACCTCACGTTTCATCTCAAGAATACTGCTTTCCACTCCTCAAGATCACACTGACTCCCATCACAATGGCCTTTTCTCCCACATACACCAGCTTTCTCCCAAATACACGACATTTTCTCCCACATACACCCGTTTTCTCCCAAAGATGGGACATATTCTCCCAGAAATGCCAGCTTATTCTTTAAAAAACGGCCTTTTTTCCCCAAAATACCAGCTTTCTCACAAACACCTGTCATTTTCCAACCAAGTCTGCTACTATCTCCCAGAAACAGCCGGTTTCCGAGAAATACCTGACGTTTGCTCTCCCAAATACTACTTGACACTCCTCCAGAGGACATTGTCTCCCCTATTTACCACGTTGTCTCCCCAAGAGACCACTTGGCACACCAAAAAGACCACCGTTGCTCTCCAGTACAAGATCTTCTTTCCCACCGGTTCCCACTTTTCTCCCCCAGCTATGTCATTTCCTCCCAGAAATGCCACTTTTCCCTTGGAAATTTCACCTTCTCTTCCAAAAAGAGGAGATTTGCTCCCAGAAATACCCCTTCTCTTACAACTGCCACACGCTTTCTCCCCAAAAAGCCTCCATGACAATGCCAAATGGGACACTTGCAGCCAAGAAGAGGACACCTTCTCTCAGAAAGACCACTTTTCTCCCCAAGAGAGGAGATTTTCTCCCAATTGGATGACATTTGCTGTAAGAAAGACCCGTTTTCTTCCCTCAAGAGGACATTGTCTTTCCCACTGAGGACATTTTCTCCCAGAAGTGCCGCTACTCTGTGAAACACCTCCATTTCCTCCCAAATCTACTCCATGACACGCCTCAGGATGACACTTACTCCCCGATTTGGGGCATTTTCTCCCAGAAATACCACTTCTCTCCCAAAGGGATGGCCTTTTCCCTCTCTAGCATCTGTTTCCTCACCAATACCTGGCATTTTCTCCCAGAAACACCAGCTTTCTCACAGATACATCACCTTCCCCCCCCCACATCAGACCTCTTCTCCCAGAAATACCAGGACTCTGCTGAATATTTCCCATTTCCTCCGGAACATACAGCATTACACTCCGCAAGAGGACAGTTTCTTTCAGAAATGTGGCATTTTATCACAGATACACCATTTTTATGCCCAGTAGAGCTCCTTTTCTCCCAGAAATAGCACTGCTCTTAGGAAGAGCTCCCATTTTCTAACCAAAATGCTGCTTTACACTCCTCAAGATCACACTTACCCCCATCAAGATGGCAGTGTCACAGAAATACCAGCTTCTGCCCCCAAAATGGGACTTTGGCTCTCCAAAACAAGACATTTTCTCCCAGAAATACCAGGACTCTTAGAAATACCTCACGTTTCATCTCAAGAATACTGCTTTCCACTCCTCAAGATCACACTGACTCCCATCACAATGGACTTGTCTCCCACATACACCAGCTTTCTCCCAAATACACGACATTTTCTCCCACATACACCCGTTTTCTCCCAAAGATGGGACATATTCTCCCAGAAATGCCAGCTTATTCTTTAAAAAACGGCCTTTTTTCCCCAAAATACCAGCTTTCTCACAAACACCTGTCATTTTCCAACCAAGTCTGCTACTATCTCCCAGAAACAGCCGGTTTCCGAGAAATACCTGACGTTTGCTCTCCCAAATACTACTTGACACTCCTCCAGAGGACATTGTCTCCCCTATTTACCACGTTGTCTCCCCAAGAGACCACTTGGCACACCAAAAAGACCACCGTTGCTCTCCAGTACAAGATCTTCTTTCCCACCGGTTCCCACTTTTCTCCCCCAGCTATGTCATTTCCTCCCAGAAATGCCACTTTTCCCTTGGAAATTTCACCTTCTCTTCCAAAAAGAGGAGATTTGCTCCCAGAAATACCCCTTCTCTTACAACTGCCACACGCTTTCTCCCCAAAAAGCCTCCATGACAATGCCAAATGGGACACTTGCAGCCAAGAAGAGGACACCTTCTCTCAGAAAGACCACTTTTCTCCCCAAGAGAGGAGATTTTCTCCCAATTGGATGACATTTGCTGTAAGAAAGACCCGTTTTCTTCCCTCAAGAGGACATTGTCTTTCCCACTGAGGACATTTTCTCCCAGAAGTGCCGCTACTCTGTGAAACACCTCCATTTCCTCCCAAATCTACTCCATGACACGCCTCAGGATGACACTTACTCCCCGATTTGGGGCATTTTCTCCCAGAAATACCACTTCTCTCCCAAAGGGATGGCCTTTTCCCTCTCTAGCATCTGTTTCCTCACCAATACCTGGCATTTTCTCCCAGAAACACCAGCTTTCTCACAGATACATCACCTTCCCCCCCCCACATCAGACCTCTTCTCCCAGAAATACCAGGACTCTGCTGAATATTTCCCATTTCCTCCGGAACATACAGCATTACACTCCGCAAGAGGACAGTTTCTTTCAGAAATGTGGCATTTTATCACAGATACACCATTTTTATGCCCAGTAGAGCTCCTTTTCTCCCAGAAATAGCACTGCTCTTAGGAAGAGCTCCCATTTTCTAACCAAAATGCTGCTTTACACTCCTCAAGATCACACTTACCCCCATCAAGATGGCAGTGTCACAGAAATACCAGCTTCTGCCCCCAAAATGGGACTTTGGCTCTCCAAAACAAGACATTTTCTCCCAGAAATACCAGGACTCTTAGAAATACCTCACGTTTCATCTCAAGAATACTGCTTTCCACTCCTCAAGATCACACTGACTCCCATCACAATGGCCTTTTCTCCCACATACACCAGCTTTCTCCCAAATACACGACATTTTCTCCCACATACACCCGTTTTCTCCCAAAGATGGGACATATTCTCCCAGAAATGCCAGCTTATTCTTTAAAAAACGGCCTTTTTTCCCCAAAATACCAGCTTTCTCACAAACACCTGTCATTTTCCAACCAAGTCTGCTACTATCTCCCAGAAACAGCCGGTTTCCGAGAAATACCTGACGTTTGCTCTCCCAAATACTACTTGACACTCCTCCAGAGGACATTGTCTCCCCTATTTACCACGTTGTCTCCCCAAGAGACCACTTGGCACACCAAAAAGACCACCGTTGCTCTCCAGTACAAGATCTTCTTTCCCACCGGTTCCCACTTTTCTCCCCCAGCTATGTCATTTCCTCCCAGAAATGCCACTTTTCCCTTGGAAATTTCACCTTCTCTTCCAAAAAGAGGAGATTTGCTCCCAGAAATACCCCTTCTCTTACAACTGCCACACGCTTTCTCCCCAAAAAGCCTCCATGACAATGCCAAATGGGACACTTGCAGCCAAGAAGAGGACACCTTCTCTCAGAAAGACCACTTTTCTCCCCAAGAGAGGAGATTTTCTCCCAATTGGATGACATTTGCTGTAAGAAAGACCCGTTTTCTTCCCTCAAGAGGACATTGTCTTTCCCACTGAGGACATTTTCTCCCAGAAGTGCCGCTACTCTGTGAAACACCTCCATTTCCTCCCAAATCTACTCCATGACACGCCTCAGGATGACACTTACTCCCCGATTTGGGGCATTTTCTCCCAGAAATACCACTTCTCTCCCAAAGGGATGGCCTTTTCCCTCTCTAGCATCTGTTTCCTCACCAATACCTGGCATTTTCTCCCAGAAACACCAGCTTTCTCACAGATACATCACCTTCCCCCCCCCACATCAGACCTCTTCTCCCAGAAATACCAGGACTCTGCTGTATATTTCCCATTTCCTCCGGAACATACAGCATTACACTCCGCAAGAGGACAGTTTCTTTCAGAAATGTGGCATTTTATCACAGATACACCATTTTTATGCCCAGTAGAGCTCCTTTTCTCCCAGAAATAGCACTGCTCTTAGGAAGAGCTCCCATTTTCTAACCAAAATGCTGCTTTACACTCCTCAAGATCACACTTACCCCCATCAAGATGGCAGTGTCACAGAAATACCAGCTTCTGCCCCCAAAATGGGACTTTGGCTCTCCAAAACAAGACATTTTCTCCCAGAAATACCAGGACTCTTAGAAATACCTCACGTTTCATCTCAAGAATACTGCTTTCCACTCCTCAAGATCACACTGACTCCCATCACAATGGCCTTGTCTCCCACATACACCAGCTTTCTCCCAAATACACGACATTTTCTCCCACATACACCCGTTTTCTCCCAAAGATGGGACATATTCTCCCAGAAATGCCAGCTTATTCTTTAAAAAACGGCCTTTTTTCCCCAAAATACCAGCTTTCTCACAAACACCTGTCATTTTCCAACCAAGTCTGCTACTATCTCCCAGAAACAGCCGGTTTCCGAGAAATACCTGACGTTTGCTCTCCCAAATACTACTTGACACTCCTCCAGAGGACATTGTCTCCCCTATTTACCACGTTGTCTCCCCAAGAGACCACTTGGCACACCAAAAAGACCACCGTTGCTCTCCAGTACAAGATCTTCTTTCCCACCGGTTCCCACTTTTCTCCCCCAGCTATGTCATTTCCTCCCAGAAATGCCACTTTTCCCTTGGAAATTTCACCTTCTCTTCCAAAAAGAGGAGATTTGCTCCCAGAAATACCCCTTCTCTTACAACTGCCACACGCTTTCTCCCCAAAAAGCCTCCATGACAATGCCAAATGGGACACTTGCAGCCAAGAAGAGGACACCTTCTCTCAGAAAGACCACTTTTCTCCCCAAGAGAGGAGATTTTCTCCCAATTGGATGACATTTGCTGTAAGAAAGACCCGTTTTCTTCCCTCAAGAGGACATTGTCTTTCCCACTGAGGACATTTTCTCCCAGAAGTGCCGCTACTCTGTGAAACACCTCCATTTCCTCCCAAATCTACTCCATGACACGCCTCAGGATGACACTTACTCCCCGATTTGGGGCATTTTCTCCCAGAAATACCACTTCTCTCCCAAAGGGATGGCCTTTTCCCTCTCTAGCATCTGTTTCCTCACCAATACCTGGCATTTTCTCCCAGAAACACCAGCTTTCTCACAGATACATCACCTTCCCCCCCCCACATCAGACCTCTTCTCCCAGAAATACCAGGACTCTGCTGAATATTTCCCATTTCCTCCGGAACATACAGCATTACACTCCGCAAGAGGACAGTTTCTTTCAGAAATGTGGCATTTTATCACAGATACACCATTTTTATGCCCAGTAGAGCTCCTTTTCTCCCAGAAATAGCACTGCTCTTAGGAAGAGCTCCCATTTTCTAACCAAAATGCTGCTTTACACTCCTCAAGATCACACTTACCCCCATCAAGATGGCAGTGTCACAGAAATACCAGCTTCTGCCCCCAAAATGGGACTTTGGCTCTCCAAAACAAGACATTTTCTCCCAGAAATACCAGGACTCTTAGAAATACCTCACGTTTCATCTCAAGAATACTGCTTTCCACTCCTCAAGATCACACTGACTCCCATCACAATGGCCTTTTCTCCCACATACACCAGCTTTCTCCCAAATACACGACATTTTCTCCCACATACACCCGTTTTCTCCCAAAGATGGGACATATTCTCCCAGAAATGCCAGCTTATTCTTTAAAAAACGGCCTTTTTTCCCCAAAATACCAGCTTTCTCACAAACACCTGTCATTTTCCAACCAAGTCTGCTACTATCTCCCAGAAACAGCCGGTTTCCGAGAAATACCTGACGTTTGCTCTCCCAAATACTACTTGACACTCCTCCAGAGGACATTGTCTCCCCTATTTACCACGTTGTCTCCCCAAGAGACCACTTGGCACACCAAAAAGACCACCGTTGCTCTCCAGTACAAGATCTTCTTTCCCACCGGTTCCCACTTTTCTCCCCCAGCTATGTCATTTCCTCCCAGAAATGCCACTTTTCCCTTGGAAATTTCACCTTCTCTTCCAAAAAGAGGAGATTTGCTCCCAGAAATACCCCTTCTCTTACAACTGCCACACGCTTTCTCCCCAAAAAGCCTCCATGACAATGCCAAATGGGACACTTGCAGCCAAGAAGAGGACACCTTCTCTCAGAAAGACCACTTTTCTCCCCAAGAGAGGAGATTTTCTCCCAATTGGATGACATTTGCTGTAAGAAAGACCCGTTTTCTTCCCTCAAGAGGACATTGTCTTTCCCACTGAGGACATTTTCTCCCAGAAGTGCCGCTACTCTGTGAAACACCTCCATTTCCTCCCAAATCTACTCCATGACACGCCTCAGGATGACACTTACTCCCCGATTTGGGGCATTTTCTCCCAGAAATACCACTTCTCTCCCAAAGGGATGGCCTTTTCCCTCTCTAGCATCTGTTTCCTCACCAATACCTGGCATTTTCTCCCAGAAACACCAGCTTTCTCACAGATACATCACCTTCCCCCCCCCACATCAGACCTCTTCTCCCAGAAATACCAGGACTCTGCTGTATATTTCCCATTTCCTCCGGAACATACAGCATTACACTCCGCAAGAGGACAGTTTCTTTCAGAAATGTGGCATTTTATCACAGATACACCATTTTTATGCCCAGTAGAGCTCCTTTTCTCCCAGAAATAGCACTGCTCTTAGGAAGAGCTCCCATTTTCTAACCAAAATGCTGCTTTACACTCCTCAAGATCACACTTACCCCCATCAAGATGGCAGTGTCACAGAAATACCAGCTTCTGCCCCCAAAATGGGACTTTGGCTCTCCAAAACAAGACATTTTCTCCCAGAAATACCAGGACTCTTAGAAATACCTCACGTTTCATCTCAAGAATACTGCTTTCCACTCCTCAAGATCACACTGACTCCCATCACAATGGCCTTTTCTCCCACATACACCAGCTTTCTCCCAAATACACGACATTTTCTCCCACATACACCCGTTTTCTCCCAAAGATGGGACATATTCTCCCAGAAATGCCAGCTTATTCTTTAAAAAACGGCCTTTTTTCCCCAAAATACCAGCTTTCTCACAAACACCTGTCATTTTCCAACCAAGTCTGCTACTATCTCCCAGAAACAGCCGGTTTCCGAGAAATACCTGACGTTTGCTCTCCCAAATACTACTTGACACTCCTCCAGAGGACATTGTCTCCCCTATTTACCACGTTGTCTCCCCAAGAGACCACTTGGCACACCAAAAAGACCACCGTTGCTCTCCAGTACAAGATCTTCTTTCCCACCGGTTCCCACTTTTCTCCCCCAGCTATGTCATTTCCTCCCAGAAATGCCACTTTTCCCTTGGAAATTTCACCTTCTCTTCCAAAAAGAGGAGATTTGCTCCCAGAAATACCCCTTCTCTTACAACTGCCACACGCTTTCTCCCCAAAAAGCCTCCATGACAATGCCAAATGGGACACTTGCAGCCAAGAAGAGGACACCTTCTCTCAGAAAGACCACTTTTCTCCCCAAGAGAGGAGATTTTCTCCCAATTGGATGACATTTGCTGTAAGAAAGACCTGTTTTCTTCCCTCAAGAGGACATTGTCTTTCCCACTGAGGACATTTTCTCCCAGAAGTGCCGCTACTCTGTGAAACACCTCCATTTCCTCCCAAATCTACTCCATGACACGCCTCAGGATGACACTTACTCCCCGATTTGGGGCATTTTCTCCCAGAAATACCACTTCTCTCCCAAAGGGGAGAAACCACTTCTCTCCCTTTTCCCTCTCTAGCATCTGTTTCCTCACCAATACCTGGCATTTTCTCCCAGAAACACCAGCTTTCTCACACATACATCACCTTCTCCCCCCCACATCAGATGTTCCCTCCCAGAAATATGGCATTTGATCACAGACATACTCTTTCAAGGTAATACCAGGTTTCATAAAAATACCTCATAATTTCTCCATGAAGTTCGTTAGCAAGATGACACTTTCACCCTAAATAGGAGATTTTCTCTCAGAAATGCATGCTTCCCCCTCACAGAACGGCATCTTCTCCACAAATTAGGACATTATCTCCCCGAAATACCACATTTCTCCAATCCAATGACATTATCTCTACGGAGAGTTTGCAGTTGCTGCCCGTTAAATCGCTTTTCTCCCCGAATACCACTTTCAGACTTCAACAGCGGTCTTGTCGGATGCCGAGAAAGGGCGACTTCAGCCGGATGCTTTTCTCGGACGAGCGGCTTCTTCTGCGCACATCCCAAAGGAGTGGTTCTGACTTCTCCTTGTGTCCATGCATTCTGCACTACGCTTCTCTCTCATTCTTATGCCTTTCCGTTTATTCCTAGGGACATTTCGTTTTTCTCTGTTTTTCCGATGCTACACTTCAGCAATCTGTGACGAACATAGTAGAAGGGAAAAGCCCCTCTAATAAGGCAGCTAGAAGTTCCAGGAGAGACACACGTTGTGCTTTCAGAGAGGACGTTACAGAAAGTCGAGAGATGTGGATTCTTTCCTGCGGAGAAAAAAACCCCTGTTTTCAGGAAATGCAGTATTCTGAAATCGCACGTTCTCGGCATAGCAATTTCGCTATTTCGCTCTCGTGGGTGGACGGCGCCACTCTCTGTTAACCGCTTCGGAGAGTTTGCAGTTGCTGGCCGAGAAATCGCGGTTCTCCCCGAATGCCGCTGTGTGCCTTCAGCAGCGGTCTCGTCTCTCTCGCATGCCGAGAAAGAGCGACTTCAGCCGGATGCTTTTCTCGGACGAGCGGCTTCTTCTGCGCACATCGCAAAGGAGCGGTTCTTGTCTTCTCCTTGTGTCCATGCATTCTGCACTACGCTTCTCTCTCATTCTTATGCCTTTCCGTTTATTCCTAGGGACATTTCGTTTTTCTCTGTTTTTCCGATGCTACACTTCAGCATTCTGTGACGAACAGAGTGGAAGGGAAAAGCCCCTCTAATAAGGCAGCTAGAAGTTCCAGGAGCGACACACGTTGTGCTTTCAGAGAGGACGTTACAGAAAGTCGAGAGATGTGGATTCTTTCCTGCGGAGAAAAAACCCCCTGTTTTCAGGAAATGCAGTATTCTGAAATCGCACGTTCTCGGCATAGCAATTTCGCTATTTCGCTCTCGTGGGTGGACGGCGCCACTCTCTGTTAACCGCTTCGGAGAGTTTGCAGTTGCTGGCCGAGAAATCGCGGTTCTCCCCGAATGCCGCCGGGGTAAGTGTGAAACCGGCTGTTTCTGGGAGATAGTAGCAGACTTGGTTGGAAAATGACAGGTGTTTGTGAGAAAGCTGGTATTTTGGGGAGAAAAAGGCCGTTTTTTAAAGAATAAGCTGGCATTTCTGGGAGAATATGTCCCATCTTTGGGAGAAAACGGGTGTATGTGGGAGAAAATGTCGTGTATTTGGGAGAAAGCTGGTGTATGTGGGAGAAAAGGCCATTGTGATGGGAGTCAGTGTGATCTTGAGGAGTGGAAAGCAGTATTCTTGAGATGAAACGTGACGTATTTCTAAGAGTCCTGGTATTTCTGGGAGAAAATGTCTTGTTTTGGAGAGCCAAAGTCCCATTTTGGGGGCAGAAGCTGGTATTTCTGTGACACTGCCATCTTGATGGGGGTAAGTGTGATCTTGAGGAGTGTAAAGCAGCATTTTGGTTAGAAAATGGGAGCTCTTCCTAAGAGCAGTGCTATTTCTGGGAGAAAAGGAGCTCTACTGGGCATAAAAATGGTGTATCTGTGATAAAATGCCACATTTCTGAAAGAAACTGTCCTCTTGCGGAGTGTAATGCTGTATGTTCCGGAGGAAATGGGAAATATTCAGCAGAGTCCTGGTATTTCTGGGAGAAGAGGTCTGATGTGGGGGGGGGAAGGTGATGTATCTGTGAGAAAGCTGGTGTTTCTGGGAGAAAATGCCAGGTATTGGTGAGGAAACAGATGCTAGAGAGGGAAAAGGCCATCCCTTTGGGAGAGAAGTGGTATTTCTGGGAGAAAATGCCCCAAATCGGGGAGTAAGTGTCATCCTGAGGCGTGTCATGGAGTAGATTTGGGAGGAAATGGAGGTGTTTCACAGAGTAGCGGCACTTCTGGGAGAAAATGTCCTCAGTGGGAAAGACAATGTCCTCCTGAGGGAAGAAAACAGGTCTTTCTTACAGCAAATGTCATCCAATTGGGAGAAAATCTCCTCTCTTGGGGAGAAAAGTAGTCTTTCTGAGAGAAGGTGTCCTCTTCTTGGCTGCAAGTGTCCCATTTGGCATTGTCATGGAGGCTTTTTGGGGAGAAAGCGTGTGGCAGTTGTAAGAGAAGGGGTATTTCTGGGAGCAAATCTCCTCTTTTTGGAAGAGAAGGTGAAATTTCCAAGGGAAAAGTGGCATTTCTGGGAGGAAATGACATAGCTGGGGGAGAAAAGTGGGAACCGGTGGGAAAGAAGATCTTGTACTGGAGAGCAACGGTGGTCTTTTTGGTGTGCCAAGTGGTCTCTTGGGGAGACAACGTGGTAAATAGGGGAGACAATGTCCTCTGGAGGAGTGTCAAGTAGTATTTGGGAGAGCAAACGTCAGGTATTTCTCGGAAACCGGCTGTTTCTGGGAGATAGTAGCAGACTTGGTTGGAAAATGACAAGTGTTTGTGAGAAAGCTGGTATTTTGGGGAAAAAAGGCCGTTTTTTAAAGAATAAGCTGGCATTTCTGGGAGAATATGTCCCATCTTTGGGAGAAAACGGGTGTATGTGGGAGAAAATGTCGTGTATTTGGGAGAAAGCTGGTGTATGTGGGAGAAAAGGCCATTGTGATGGGAGTCAGTGTGATCTTGAGGAGTGGAAAGCAGTATTCTTGAGATGAAACGTGAGGTATTTCTAAGAGTCCTGGTATTTCTGGGAGAAAATGTCTTGTTTTGGAGAGCCAAAGTCCCATTTTGGGGGCAGAAGCTGGTATTTCTGTGACACTGCCATCTTGATGGGGGTAAGTGTGATCTTGAGGAGTGTAAAGCAGCATTTTGGTTAGAAAATGGGAGCTCTTCCTAAGAGCAGTGCTATTTCTGGGAGAAAAGGAGCTCTACTGGGCATAAAAATGGTGTATCTGTGATAAAATGCCACATTTCTGAAAGAAACTGTCCTCTTGCGGAGTGTAATGCTGTATGTTCCGGAGGAAATGGGAAATATTCAGCAGAGTCCTGGTATTTCTGGGAGAAGAGGTCTGATGTGGGGGGGAAGGTGATGTATCTGTGAGAAAGCTGGTGTTTCTGGGAGAAAATGCCAGGTATTGGTGAGGAAACAGATGCTAGAGAGGGAAAAGGCCATCCCTTTGGGAGAGAAGTGGTATTTCTGGGAGAAAATGCCCCAAATCGGGGAGTAAGTGTCATCCTGAGGCGTGTCATGGAGTAGATTTGGGAGGAAATGGAGGTGTTTCACAGAGTAGCGGCACTTCTGGGAGAAAATGTCCTCAGTGGGAAAGACAATGTCCTCTTGAGGGAAGAAAACGGGTCTTTCTTACAGCAAATGTCATCCAATTGGGAGAAAATCTCCTCTCTTGGGGAGAAAAGTGGTCTTTCTGAGAGAAGGTGTCCTCTTCTTGGCTGCAAGTGTCCCATTTGGCATTGTCATGGAGGCTTTTTGGGGAGAAAGCGTGTGGCAGTTGTAAGAGAAGGGGTATTTCTGGGAGCAAATCTCCTCTTTTTGGAAGAGAAGGTGAAATTTCCAAGGGAAAAGTGGCATTTCTGGGAGGAAATGACATAGCTGGGGGAGAAAAGTGGGAACCGGTGGGAAAGAAGATCTTGTACTGGAGAGCAACGGTGGTCTTTTTGGTGTGCCAAGTGGTCTCTTGGGGAGACAACGTGGTAAATAGGGGAGACAATGTCCTCTGGAGGAGTGTCAAGTAGTATTTGGGAGAGCAAACGTCAGGTATTTCTCGGAAACCGGCTGTTTCTGGGAGATAGTAGCAGACTTGGTTGGAAAATGACAGGTGTTTGTGAGAAAGCTGGTATTTTGGGAAAAAGAGGCCGTTTTTTAAAGAATAAGCTGGCATTTCTGGGAGAATATGTCCCATCTTTGGGAGAAAACGGGTGTATGTGGGAGAAAATGTCGTGTATTTGGGAGAAAGCTGGTGTATGTGGGAGAAAAGGCCATTGTGATGGGAGTCAGTGTGATCTTGAGGAGTGGAAAGCAGTATTCTTGAGATGAAACGTGAGGTATTTCTAAGAGTCCTGGTATTTCTGGGAGAAAATGTCTTGTTTTGGAGAGCCAAAGTCCCATTTTGGGGGCAGAAGCTGGAATTTCTGTGACACTGCCATCTTGATGGGGGTAAGTGTGATCTTGAGGAGTGTAAAGCAGCATTTTGGTTAGAAAATGGGAGCTCTTCCTAAGAGCAGTGCTATTTCTGGGAGAAAAGGAGCTCTACTGGGCATAAAAACGGTGTATCTGTGATAAAATGCCACATTTCTGAAAGAAACTGTCCTCTTGCGGAGTGTAATGCTGTATGTTCCGGAGGAAATGGGAAATATTCAGCAGAGTCCTGGTATTTCTGGGAGAAGAGGTCTGATGTGGGGGGGAAGGTGATGTATCTGTGAGAAAGCTGGTGTTTCTGGGAGAAAATGCCAGGTATTGGTGAGGAAACAGATGCTAGAGAGGGAAAAGGCCATCCCTTTGGGAGAGAAGTGGTATTTCTGGGAGAAAATGCCCCAAATCGGGGAGTAAGTGTCATCCTGAGGCGTGTCATGGAGTAGATTTGGGAGGAAATGAAGGTGTTTCACAGAGTAGCGGCACTTCTGGGAGAAAATGTCCTCAGTGGGAAAGACAATGTCCTCTTGAGGGAAGAAAACAGGTCTTTCTTACAGCAAATGTCATCCAATTGGGAGAAAATCTCCTCTCTTGGGGAGAAAAGTGGTCTTTCTGAGAGAAGGTGTCCTCTTCTTGGCTGCAAGTGTCCCATTTGGCATTGTCATGGAGGCTTTTTGGGGAGAAAGCGTGTGGCAGTTGTAAGAGAAGGGGTATTTCTGGGAGCAAATCTCCTCTTTTTGGAAGAGAAGGTGAAATTTCCAAGGGAAAAGTGGCATTTCTGGGAGGAAATGACATAGCTGGGGGAGAAAAGTGGGAACCGGTGGGAAAGAAGATCTTGTACTGGAGAGCAACGGTGGTCTTTTTGGTGTGCCAAGTGGTCTCTTGGGGAGACAACGTGGTAAATAGGGGAGACAATGTCCTCTGGAGGAGTGTCAAGTAGTATTTGGGAGAGCAAACGTCAGGTATTTCTCGGAAACCGGCTGTTTCTGGGAGATAGTAGCAGACTTGGTTGGAAAATGACAGGTGTTTGTGAGAAAGCTGGTATTTTGGGAAAAAGAGGCCGTTTTTTAAAGAATAAGCTGGCATTTCTGGGAGAATATGTCCCATCTTTGGGAGAAAACGGGTGTATGTGGGAGAAAATGTCGTGTATTTGGGAGAAAGCTGGTGTATGTGGGAGAAAAGGCCATTGTGATGGGAGTCAGTGTGATCTTGAGGAGTGGAAAGCAGTATTCTTGAGATGAAACGTGAGGTATTTCTAAGAGTCCTGGTATTTCTGGGAGAAAATGTCTTGTTTTGGAGAGCCAAAGTCCCATTTTGGGGGCAGAAGCTGGAATTTCTGTGACACTGCCATCTTGATGGGGGTAAGTGTGATCTTGAGGAGTGTAAAGCAGCATTTTGGTTAGAAAATGGGAGCTCTTCCTAAGAGCAGTGCTATTTCTGGGAGAAAAGGAGCTCTACTGGGCATAAAAACGGTGTATCTGTGATAAAATGCCACATTTCTGAAAGAAACTGTCCTCTTGCGGAGTGTAATGCTGTATGTTCCGGAGGAAATGGGAAATATTCAGCAGAGTCCTGGTATTTCTGGGAGAAGAGGTCTGATGTGGGGGGGGGAAGGTGATGTATCTGTGAGAAAGCTGGTGTTTCTGGGAGAAAATGCCAGGTATTGGTGAGGAAACAGATGCTAGAGAGGGAAAAGGCCATCCCTTTGGGAGAGAAGTGGTATTTCTGGGAGAAAATGCCCCAAATCGGGGAGTAAGTGTCATCCTGAGGCGTGTCATGGAGTAGATTTGGGAGGAAATGAAGGTGTTTCACAGAGTAGCGGCACTTCTGGGAGAAAATGTCCTCAGTGGGAAAGACAATGTCCTCTTGAGGGAAGAAAACAGGTCTTTCTTACAGCAAATGTCATCCAATTGGGAGAAAATCTCCTCTCTTGGGGAGAAAAGTGGTCTTTCTGAGAGAAGGTGTCCTCTTCTTGGCTGCAAGTGTCCCATTTGGCATTGTCATGGAGGCTTTTTGGGGAGAAAGCGTGTGGCAGTTGTAAGAGAAGGGGTATTTCTGGGAGCAAATCTCCTCTTTTTGGAAGAGAAGGTGAAATTTCCAAGGGAAAAGTGGCATTTCTGGGAGGAAATGACATAGCTGGGGGAGAAAAGTGGGAACCGGTGGGAAAGAAGATCTTGTACTGGAGAGCAACGGTGGTCTTTTTGGTGTGCCAAGTGGTCTCTTGGGGAGACAACGTGGTAAATAGGGGAGACAATGTCCTCTGGAGGAGTGTCAAGTAGTATTTGGGAGAGCAAACGTCAGGTATTTCTCGGAAACCGGCTGTTTCTGGGAGATAGTAGCAGACTTGGTTGGAAAATGACAAGTGTTTGTGAGAAAGCTGGTATTTTGGGGAAAAAAGGCCGTTTTTTAAAGAATAAGCTGGCATTTCTGGGAGAATATGTCCCATCTTTGGGAGAAAACGGGTGTATGTGGGAGAAAATGTCGTGTATTTGGGAGAAAGCTGGTGTATGTGGGAGAAAAGGCCATTGTGATGGGAGTCAGTGTGATCTTGAGGAGTGGAAAGCAGTATTCTTGAGATGAAACGTGAGGTATTTCTAAGAGTCCTGGTATTTCTGGGAGAAAATGTCTTGTTTTGGAGAGCCAAAGTCCCATTTTGGGGGCAGAAGCTGGAATTTCTGTGACACTGCCATCTTGATGGGGGTAAGTGTGATCTTGAGGAGTGTAAAGCAGCATTTTGGTTAGAAAATGGGAGCTCTTCCTAAGAGCAGTGCTATTTCTGGGAGAAAAGGAGCTCTACTGGGCATAAAAACGGTGTATCTGTGATAAAATGCCACATTTCTGAAAGAAACTGTCCTCTTGCGGAGTGTAATGCTGTATGTTCCGGAGGAAATGGGAAATATTCAGCAGAGTCCTGGTATTTCTGGGAGAAGAGGTCTGATGTGGGGGGGGGAAGGTGATGTATCTGTGAGAAAGCTGGTGTTTCTGGGAGAAAATGCCAGGTATTGGTGAGGAAACAGATGCTAGAGAGGGAAAAGGCCATCCCTTTGGGAGAGAAGTGGTATTTCTGGGAGAAAATGCCCCAAATCGGGGAGTAAGTGTCATCCTGAGGCGTGTCATGGAGTAGATTTGGGAGGAAATGAAGGTGTTTCACAGAGTAGCGGCACTTCTGGGAGAAAATGTCCTCAGTGGGAAAGACAATGTCCTCTTGAGGGAAGAAAACAGGTCTTTCTTACAGCAAATGTCATCCAATTGGGAGAAAATCTCCTCTCTTGGGGAGAAAAGTGGTCTTTCTGAGAGAAGGTGTCCTCTTCTTGGCTGCAAGTGTCCCATTTGGCATTGTCATGGAGGCTTTTTGGGGAGAAAGCGTGTGGCAGTTGTAAGAGAAGGGGTATTTCTGGGAGCAAATCTCCTCTTTTTGGAAGAGAAGGTGAAATTTCCAAGGGAAAAGTGGCATTTCTGGGAGGAAATGACATAGCTGGGGGAGAAAAGTGGGAACCGGTGGGAAAGAAGATCTTGTACTGGAGAGCAACGGTGGTCTTTTTGGTGTGCCAAGTGGTCTCTTGGGGAGACAACGTGGTAAATAGGGGAGACAATGTCCTCTGGAGGAGTGTCAAGTAGTATTTGGGAGAGCAAACGTCAGGTATTTCTCGGAAACCGGCTGTTTCTGGGAGATAGTAGCAGACTTGGTTGGAAAATGACAGGTGTTTGTGAGAAAGCTGGTATTTTGGGAAAAAGAGGCCGTTTTTTAAAGAATAAGCTGGCATTTCTGGGAGAATATGTCCCATCTTTGGGAGAAAACGGGTGTATGTGGGAGAAAATGTCGTGTATTTGGGAGAAAGCTGGTGTATGTGGGAGAAAAGGCCATTGTGATGGGAGTCAGTGTGATCTTGAGGAGTGGAAAGCAGTATTCTTGAGATGAAACGTGAGGTATTTCTAAGAGTCCTGGTATTTCTGGGAGAAAATGTCTTGTTTTGGAGAGCCAAAGTCCCATTTTGGGGGCAGAAGCTGGAATTTCTGTGACACTGCCATCTTGATGGGGGTAAGTGTGATCTTGAGGAGTGTAAAGCAGCATTTTGGTTAGAAAATGGGAGCTCTTCCTAAGAGCAGTGCTATTTCTGGGAGAAAAGGAGCTCTACTGGGCATAAAAACGGTGTATCTGTGATAAAATGCCACATTTCTGAAAGAAACTGTCCTCTTGCGGAGTGTAATGCTGTATGTTCCGGAGGAAATGGGAAATATTCAGCAGAGTCCTGGTATTTCTGGGAGAAGAGGTCTGATGTGGGGGGGAAGGTGATGTATCTGTGAGAAAGCTGGTGTTTCTGGGAGAAAATGCCAGGTATTGGTGAGGAAACAGATGCTAGAGAGGGAAAAGGCCATCCCTTTGGGAGAGAAGTGGTATTTCTGGGAGAAAATGCCCCAAATCGGGGAGTAAGTGTCATCCTGAGGCGTGTCATGGAGTAGATTTGGGAGGAAATGAAGGTGTTTCACAGAGTAGCGGCACTTCTGGGAGAAAATGTCCTCAGTGGGAAAGACAATGTCCTCTTGAGGGAAGAAAACAGGTCTTTCTTACAGCAAATGTCATCCAATTGGGAGAAAATCTCCTCTCTTGGGGAGAAAAGTGGTCTTTCTGAGAGAAGGTGTCCTCTTCTTGGCTGCAAGTGTCCCATTTGGCATTGTCATGGAGGCTTTTTGGGGAGAAAGCGTGTGGCAGTTGTAAGAGAAGGGGTATTTCTGGGAGCAAATCTCCTCTTTTTGGAAGAGAAGGTGAAATTTCCAAGGGAAAAGTGGCATTTCTGGGAGGAAATGACATAGCTGGGGGAGAAAAGTGGGAACCGGTGGGAAAGAAGATCTTGTACTGGAGAGCAACGGTGGTCTTTTTGGTGTGCCAAGTGGTCTCTTGGGGAGACAACGTGGTAAATAGGGGAGACAATGTCCTCTGGAGGAGTGTCAAGTAGTATTTGGGAGAGCAAACGTCAGGTATTTCTCGGAAACCGGCTGTTTCTGGGAGATAGTAGCAGACTTGGTTGGAAAATGACAGGTGTTTGTGAGAAAGCTGGTATTTTGGGAAAAAGAGGCCGTTTTTAAAGAATAAGCTGGCATTTCTGGGAGAATATGTCCCATCTTTGGGAGAAAACGGGTGTATGTGGGAGAAAATGTCGTGTATTTGGGAGAAAGCTGGTGTATGTGGGAGACAAGGCCATTGTGATGGGAGTCAGTGTGATCTTGAGGAGTGGAAAGCAGTATTCTTGAGATGAAACGTGAGGTATTTCTAAGAGTCCTGGTATTTCTGGGAGAAAATGTCTTGTTTTGGAGAGCCAAAGTCCCATTTTGGGGGCAGAAGCTGGTATTTCTGTGACACTGCCATCTTGATGGGGGTAAGTGTGATCTTGAGGAGTGTAAAGCAGCATTTTGGTTAGAAAATGGGAGCTCTTCCTAAGAGCAGTGCTATTTCTGGGAGAAAAGGAGCTCTACTGGGCATAAAAACGGTGTATCTGTGATAAAATGCCACATTTCTGAAAGAAACTGTCCTCTTGCGGAGTGTAATGCTGTATGTTCCGGAGGAAATGGGAAATATTCAGCAGAGTCCTGGTATTTCTGGGAGAAGAGGTCTGATGTGGGGGGGGGAAGGTGATGTATCTGTGAGAAAGCTGGTGTTTCTGGGAGAAAATGCCAGGTATTGGTGAGGAAACAGATGCTAGAGAGGGAAAAGGCCATCCCTTTGGGAGAGAAGTGGTATTTCTGGGAGAAAATGCCCCAAATCGGGGAGTAAGTGTCATCCTGAGGCGTGTCATGGAGTAGATTTGGGAGGAAATGGAGGTGTTTCACAGAGTAGCGGCACTTCTGGGAGAAAATGTCCTCAGTGGGAAAGACAATGTCCTCTTGAGGGAAGAAAACAGGTCTTTCTTACAGCAAATGTCATCCAATTGGGAGAAAATCTCCTCTCTTGGGGAGAAAAGTGGTCTTTCTGAGAGAAGGTGTCCTCTTCTTGGCTGCAAGTGTCCCATTTGGCATTGTCATGGAGGCTTTTTGGGGAGAAAGCGTGTGGCAGTTGTAAGAGAAGGGGTATTTCTGGGAGCAAATCTCCTCTTTTTGGAAGAGAAGGTGAAATTTCCAAGGGAAAAGTGGCATTTCTGGGAGGAAATGACATAGCTGGGGGAGAAAAGTGGGAACCGGTGGGAAAGAAGATCTTGTACTGGAGAGCAACGGTGGTCTTTTTGGTGTGCCAAGTGGTCTCTTGGGGAGACAACGTGGTAAATAGGGGAGACAATGTCCTCTGGAGGAGTGTCAAGTAGTATTTGGGAGAGCAAACGTCAGGTATTTCTCGGAAACCGGCTGTTTCTGGGAGATAGTAGCAGACTTGGTTGGAAAATGACAGGTGTTTGTGAGAAAGCTGGTATTTTGGGAAAAAGAGGCCGTTTTTTAAAGAATAAGCTGGCATTTCTGGGGGAATATGTCCCATCTTTGGGAGAAAATGGGTGTATGTGGGAGAAAATGTCGTGTATTTGGGAGAAAGCTGGTGTATGTGGGAGAAAAGGCCATTGTGATGGGAGTCAGTGTGATCTTGAGGAGTGGAAAGCAGTATTCTTGAGATGAAACGTGAGGTATTTCTAAGAGTCCTGGTATTTCTGGGAGAAAATGTCTTGTTTTGGAGAGCCAAAGTCCCATTTTGGGGGCAGAAGCTGGAATTTCTGTGACACTGCCATCTTGATGGGGGTAAGTGTGATCTTGAGGAGTGTAAAGCAGCATTTTGGTTAGAAAATGGGAGCTCTTGCTAAGAGCAGTGCTATTTCTGGGAGAAAAGGAGCTCTACTGGGCATAAAAATGGTGTATCTGTGATAAAATGCCACATTTCTGAAAGAAACTGTCCTCTTGCGGAGTGTAATGCTGTATGTTCCGGAGGAAATGGGAAATATTCAGCAGAGTCCTGGTATTTCTGGGAGAAGAGGTCTGATGTGGGGGGGAAGGTGATGTATCTGTGAGAAAGCTGGTGTTTCTGGGAGAAAATGCCAGGTATTGGTGAGGAAACAGATGCTAGAGAGGGAAAAGGCCATCCCTTTGGGAGAGAAGTGGTATTTCTGGGAGAAAATGCCCCAAATCGGGGAGTAAGTGTCATCCTGAGGCGTGTCATGGAGTAGATTTGGGAGGAAATGGAGGTGTTTCACAGAGTAGCGGCACTTCTGGGAGAAAATGTCCTCAGTGGGAAAGACAATGTCCTCTTGAGGGAAGAAAACGGGTCTTTCTTACAGCAAATGTCATCCAATTGGGAGAAAATCTCCTCTCTTGGGGAGAAAAGTGGTCTTTCTGAGAGAAGGTGTCCTCTTCTTGGCTGCAAGTGTCCCATTTGGCATTGTCATGGAGGCTTTTTGGGGAGAAAGCGTGTGGCAGTTGTAAGAGAAGGGGTATTTCTGGGAGCAAATCTCCTCTTTTTGGAAGAGAAGGTGAAATTTCCAAGGGAAAAGTGGCATTTCTGGGAGGAAATGACATAGCTGGGGGAGAAAAGTGGGAACCGGTGGGAAAGAAGATCTTGTACTGGAGAGCAACGGTGGTCTTTTTGGTGTGCCAAGTGGTCTCTTGGGGAGACAACGTGGTAAATAGGGGAGACAATGTCCTCTGGAGGAGTGTCAAGTAGTATTTGGGAGAGCAAACGTCAGGTATTTCTCGGAAACCGGCTGTTTCTGGGAGATAGTAGCAGACTTGGTTGGAAAATGACAGGTGTTTGTGAGAAAGCTGGTATTTTGGGAAAAAGAGGCCGTTTTTTAAAGAATAAGCTGGCATTTCTGGGAGAATATGTCCCATCTTTGGGAGAAAACGGGTGTATGTGGGAGAAAATGTCGTGTATTTGGGAGAAAGCTGGTGTATGTGGGAGAAAAGGCCATTGTGATGGGAGTCAGTGTGATCTTGAGGAGTGGAAAGCAGTATTCTTGAGATGAAACGTGAGGTATTTCTAAGAGTCCTGGTATTTCTGGGAGAAAATGTCTTGTTTTGGAGAGCCAAAGTCCCATTTTGGGGGCAGAAGCTGGTATTTCTGTGACACTGCCATCTTGATGGGGGTAAGTGTGATCTTGAGGAGTGTAAAGCAGCATTTTGGTTAGAAAATGGGAGCTCTTCCTAAGAGCAGTGCTATTTCTGGGAGAAAAGGAGCTCTACTGGGCAT
Organism: Phasianus colchicus; assembly: GCF_987193195.1. Taxonomy (NCBI): domain Eukaryota; kingdom Metazoa; phylum Chordata; class Aves; order Galliformes; family Phasianidae; genus Phasianus; species Phasianus colchicus. The sequence goes on along the minus strand of NW_028325240.1, from coordinate 385,227 downwards.
AGAAATGGTGTATCTGTGATAAAATGCCACATTTCTGAAAGACGCTATCCTCTTGCGGAGTGTAATGCTGTATGTTCCGGAGGAAATGGGAAATATTCAGCAGAGTCCTGGTATTTCTGGGAGAAGAGGTCTGATGTGGGGGGGAAGGTGATGTATCTGTGAGAGAGCTGGTGTTTCTGGGAGAAAATGCCAGGTATTGGTGAGGAAACAGATGCTAGAGAGGGAAAAGGCCATCCCTTTGGGAGAGAAGTGGTATTTCTGGGAGAAAATGCCCCAAATCGGGGAGTAAGTGTCATCCTGAGGCGTGTCATGGAGTAGATTTGGGAGGAAATGGAGGTGTTTCACAGAGTAGCGGCACTTCTGGGAGAAAATGTCCTCAGTGGGAAAGACAATGTCCTCTTGAGGGAAGAAAACAGGTCTTTCTTACAGCAAATGTCATCCAATTGGGAGAAAATCTCCTCTCTTGGGGAGAAAAGTGGTCTTTCTGAGAGAAGGTGTCCTCTTCTTGGCTGCAAGTGTCCCATTTGGCATTGTCATGGAGGCTTTTTGGGGAGAAAGCGTGTGGCAGTTGTAAGAGAAGGGGTATTTCTGGGAGCAAATCTCCTCTTTTTGGAAGAGAAGGTGAAATTTCCAAGGGAAAAGTGGCATTTCTGGGAGGAAATGACATAGCTGGGGGAGAAAAGTGGGAACCGGTGGGAAAGAAGATCTTGTACTGGAGAGCAACGGTGGTCTTTTTGGTGTGCCAAGTGGTCTCTTGGGGAGACAACGTGGTAAATAGGGGAGACAATGTCCTCTGGAGGAGTGTCAAGTAGTATTTGGGAGAGCAAACGTCAGGTATTTCTCGGAAACCGGCTGTTTCTGGGAGATAGTAGCAGACTTGGTTGGAAAATGACAGGTGTTTGTGAGAAAGCTGGTATTTTGGGGAAAAAAGGCCGTTTTTTAAAGAATAAGCTGGCATTTCTGGGAGAATATGTCCCATCTTTGGGAGAAAACGGGTGTATGTGGGAGAAAATGTCGTGTATTTGGGAGAAAGCTGGTGTATGTGGGAGAAAAGGCCATTGTGATGGGAGTCAGTGTGATCTTGAGGAGTGGAAAGCAGTATTCTTGAGATGAAACGTGAGGTATTTCTAAGAGTCCTGGTATTTCTGGGAGAAAATGTCTTGTTTTGGAGAGCCAAAGTCCCATTTTGGGGGCAGAAGCTGGTATTTCTGTGACACTGCCATCTTGATGGGGGTAAGTGTGATCTTGAGGAGTGTAAAGCAGCATTTTGGTTAGAAAATGGGAGCTCTTCCTAAGAGCAGTGCTATTTCTGGGAGAAAAGGAGCTCTACTGGGCATAAAAACGGTGTATCTGTGATAAAATGCCACATTTCTGAAAGAAACTGTCCTCTTGCGGAGTGTAATGCTGTATGTTCCGGAGGAAATGGGAAATATTCAGCAGAGTCCTGGTATTTCTGGGAGAAGAGGTCTGATGTGGGGGGGGGAAGGTGATGTATCTGTGAGAAAGCTGGTGTTTCTGGTAGAAAATGCCAGGTATTGGTGAGGAAACAGATGCTAGAGAGGGAAAAGGCCATCCCTTTGGGAGAGAAGTGGTATTTCTGGGAGAAAATGCCCCAAATCGGGGAGTAAGTGTCATCCTGAGGCGTGTCATGGAGTAGATTTGGGAGGAAATGGAGGTGTTTCACAGAGTAGCGGCACTTCTGGGAGAAAATGTCCTCAGTGGGAAAGACAATGTCCTCTTGAGGGAAGAAAACAGGTCTTTCTTACAGCAAATGTCATCCAATTGGGAGAAAATCTCCTCTCTTGGGGAGAAAAGTGGTCTTTCTGAGAGAAGGTGTCCTCTTCTTGGCTGCAAGTGTCCCATTTGGCATTGTCATGGAGGCTTTTTGGGGAGAAAGCGTGTGGCAGTTGTAAGAGAAGGGGTATTTCTGGGAGCAAATCTCCTCTTTTTGGAAGAGAAGGTGAAATTTCCAAGGGAAAAGTGGCACTTCTGGGAGGAAATGACATAGCTGGGGGAGAAAAGTGGGAACCGGTGGGAAAGAAGATCTTGTACTGGAGAGCAACGGTGGTCTTTTTGGTGTGCCAAGTGGTCTCTTGGGGAGACAACGTGGTAAATAGGGGAGACAATGTCCTCTGGAGGAGTGTCAAGTAGTATTTGGGAGAGCAAACGTCAGGTATTTCTCGGAAACCGGCTGTTTCTGGGAGATAGTAGCAGACTTGGTTGGAAAATGACAGGTGTTTGTGAGAAAGCTGGTATTTTGGGGAAAAAGGGCCGTTTTTTAAAGAATAAGCTGGCATTTCTGGGAGAATATGTCCCATCTTTGGGAGAAAACGGGTGTATGTGGGAGAAAATGTCGTGTATTTGGGAGAAAGCTGGTGTATGTGGGAGACAAGGCCATTGTGATGGGAGTCAGTGTGATCTTGAGGAGTGGAAAGCAGTATTCTTGAGATGAAACGTGAGGTATTTCTAAGAGTCCTGGTATTTCTGGGAGAAAATGTCTTGTTTTGGAGAGCCAAAGTCCCATTTTGGGGGCAGAAGCTGGTATTTCTGTGACACTGCCATCTTGATGGGGGTAAGTGTGATCTTGAGGAGTGTAAAGCAGCATTTTGGTTAGAAAATGGGAGCTCTTCCTAAGAGCAGTGCTATTTCTGGGAGAAAAGGAGCTCTACTGGGCATAAAAATGGTGTATCTGTGATAAAATGCCACATTTCTGAAAGAAACTGTCCTCTTGCGGAGTGTAATGCTGTATGTTCCGGAGGAAATGGGAAATATTCAGCAGAGTCCTGGTATTTCTGGGAGAAGAGGTCTGATGTGGGGGGGGGAAGGTGATGTATCTGTGAGAAAGCTGGCTATTGCTTTCCTTTTAGCAAGTTGCTGCAGCTACTTCAAGCCGACAAATAAAAGTTTGCTTTCTCCGAAAACCTCAGTAGGCACTGCTTTGCTTTTTTGATACAGATCAAACTAGAAAGTTTATCATTATTGTCTTGAGGATTGTGTACTTGAAAGAGAAGGGCTTGTGGACTTAAAAGCTTCTTTTTGCCACAAGTGTTGTGTTTAATAGAAGATGTTATGGTGGATTGCATGTCTTGCTTTACTGAATTCACTAAGTAGGGAACCGGTTCTCTGGGTGTCTTTGTTCCACTTTGGGATAATGTTGCCTGAAGATCATAACTGTGAAATACACCTCAAGTTCTTCACTAAACTCCAGTTTTATACAGACTTCAGGAGAGAGAACGTAATTGCTAATAGAACAAGTTAAACGTGCTTAAAAAGCTCTCTGTGTGTTTTTTGTTGCTGTTGTTTGTTTGTTTGTGGAAAATACTCTTCCTTTATTTAATTCTGGAATTTTCCCAAGAAATTATTGGAAGTTGTCATATAAGAAGAGTAATAAAGACCATATTCTAGGAACTTGTTTCACAGATTGTACCAGTTACCCCCAAGAATATGCTGCTCCACTAGCATATGTTTTATAACTTTCATAGAGTAATTTTCAAGATGGTAATGTGGAGTTTACACTTCTGTGAACCTGTTAGCTATATTTTCCAGCTCTTAAGTCTCTTGCCAAAGCAGCATTTGTTTCATGCAGATTTTTGCATCAGGCTTCCAACTTCTTCCTCAGGCTAGATGTTGGCCTAGTGCAAGTGGAGCTGAGAACATACAATGATGAGAGAATGGAGTGGTGTTCCCACTGATGTTTAACGACTCGTAGTTGCAGCATTGTGATCAGACTGTATTGTGTTAGTGTGCATGTGAGTCTAGGATTTACAGCCTTCTGCAGCTCTGCATGTAGTCTCTTCAGTTTTTTGTGATGGCTATTGTCTCCGAACATATGGAGATCTACAGATGATAATTGTCCTCTTGCATATGAAGTTAGAGACTCCCTCTACTGTGTAGAACAAATTAAACATTTGCTAGTTAACATGAGAGGGTTTTTTATGTTAAAAAATTCTTTTTATATTTATAAAAAATAGAAACATAATGCACTCCTAAACAAATTCTCAGAAGATAACCATTAAGAAAGATAATGAAAATGCTTGACTGAGATTGCATATGTGTTAATGCTAATATCAGACAATGAAAAAAAAAAATCAAACCTTATGTCCACATCCTGCTCATAATATTTAACATATACAGCTGAGATGATTTATGGAAGACTGTCTCAAACTTGTCTATTAGACATTTTACTGGAAATTTTTTAATGTAGTAAAGGACCAGTGATTACTTGAGAATGACTATTCTTCAGTAAGTCTTGTCTCACAGGAGACTTGTTAACAGGCTTGGAGCTTGTTATTATCTTCAAGAGAACATAGCAAGGAATTAAATAACAAAGCTACAAAGCCCATCGTTTTGAACATCGTTTTGAACAGATTGATGCTTTTGTTTTGTTCATAACTCACGGACTTTGCATGTTCATAAAAGCTGTTACATACTTTGGAAAGTTCAGGCATACCTTCAATCCTCCTCTGTATTCGATTCCTACTGACTTCATAGTAACTGCTGTTCCCAGCAGAGCTCAATGACAGCCGGCGCAGGATCGGGGCTGAATTTGAGGTAGCAGTCACTGGCTGAAAGGAATTCCTGTAATATGCTGCACTCCCCGAAGTACGATATTCAGTGGAATTTTGACGGGCTGGGCTTGACAGATTTACTGAATTAAGTGCAGAATCCATAGAGTCCTCAGAAAAGCAATGCTCTTTGGAAGTGCTGTTTTCTTCTATACGTAACGTTTCTGCTACAGAAAACAAAAGCATCAATCTGTTCTCTTGAAGATAATAACAAGCTTGTACAAAAGGGCTGATCTGAAATAATAAACACATTTTCCTTACTCTGTCTTGTATCTGAACAGGTATTAACCAGACCCAGTTGTACCACAGCACTGGTAAAATACTGAAAGCAGAAGGCACTGCCATGTGATCTTATGCTGTAAGGCAGGCCCTGTAAGTAATAGACTCTGATTTAAGAACTGTTCAGAAAATCCTGGACTCCCAGTGATATAAAGTATACTCCACCAGGACTATCTTAATAAAGTAGTTCACAAACATACATTCTTGACTATGCTTAAGGAGTTACAAAAGTGATAGAATCTCACTGCAGGTTACTTCAGTTCTTTCTCCCTACCCTAGGTTCACAAACAAGTGAAGAAACAAAAAAATTAGAAACATCTTCACATACCAGTTATCATTTCTGCAAGCCGAGATTACAGCTTTGAGAGTGCGGGAGATATTTCCATCCTCCTGATGGCTGAGCCAAGAGGGAAAAAGGGGAGGGGAACAAAAAACGTCCATCTATGAGGCGAAAGCTCCCGAACGAGAAGCCCCGGGCACAATCCCGCGGCACCAACCCCGGCCCGCAGCGGGGGCCCGGCCACCGCCCTCAGCGGCCCCACCCGCAGCCCCGCGCCCGTTGCTCGGCAGCTGCGAGCCAACCGAGCCTGCCGGGAAGGCGGAGGGGCAGCACCACGGATAGCTCCTATTGGTCGAAGGAGGTGAGGGCGGAGCTCGAGGACGGCCGTCTTCTTCGCTATTGGCGGAGAGAGCCGTCAGTGCGGGGCGGGGGGCGGGGCCTCGCGGCTAGCGGGGTCGCGTTGAACTCCGCGTTAGGGCGGGGGAACGGAGCGAGGGGGCGGCGGCGGTCGAGGGTAAGCGAGCCGCCGGCTGCGAGGAGAGCGGTGCGAGGTAGGGAGCGGCGCGGGGGCCGTCCTCACCTGTCACCGGGCGCTCAGCCCTCCCTCCTCGCGGCCCCCGGGCTCCGGCCGCGGGCGCGGTCCCTCGCGGTAGCGGCCGGGCTGGGGCTGTGCTTTCGTCTAAGGGGACCCTCGTCCGAGGGAGGGCGGCAGGCAGGCAGGCAGGCAGGCTGTGCGCGCGGTGCCACCGGCTGTGCGCCGCTGCGCGGACGGATGCCGGCTGCCCTCAGGTAGGTGGGAGGGGGGCGGAGAGGGCAGACCCCGGGAAGGCCGCCTCTGGGCGCGAGGGCTCCCCGCCGCCGTCGCTGCGGCAGGCGGCACCTCGGAGTGGCGCTGCGCGAGGGGGGGAGCGGCTGGGGGCTGCGGCTGGGGGCCGCCTCCGTGCGCGGGGCGGGGGGAGTTGCGAGGGCAGAGCCGCGCGATTTCTTATTTGTATAGCCGCGCTTCTTTTCACAGCAACGTGAATAGCTGTAAAACACATAATTCTACCTAAATTAAGTTGTTTAAATTGGAGATAAACAGATGTCTTAGACCCGCTTCTCTTTTTTTGCTGGAAGAAGTGAAGTCAATCACATTCTCTTACAAACAGGGCCTGGGTGTCCCTGTAGACAGCAGGGTGACCACAAACCAGCAATGTGGCCTTGTGGTCAAGAAGGCCAGTGGTATCCTGGGATGCATTAAAAAGAATGTGGCCAGCAGGTTGAGTGAGGTGAGTGAGCAAAGTATTATTTACTAACCAGCTAACTGCAGGAGAAGACTCTTAACAGAATAGAAATTTATGTTCTTAACATGCTCCTTTTTGAAGAAAATGGTAGAAAAGACAGAAGTGAGGAATAGAGGATACTTAAACCAACCTGGATCCACTAGAAAACTTCAAAGTAGGGACAGTTACAAAAGCTCAGCTATTCCATTGAGGGAGTAAGCACAAAAAGAAAGACTGAAGCCTTTAGCTAGCAGTTTGTCAGAAAACAGTCTTAAGTATGCGCAAGGGTGGAAAGAGACTTCCTATTTCCTTAAATGCAAGCAGATTGAAACAGTTTCTTTTGATTTCTGTATCTATGATTTTCATAAGCAGTTACAAGAACGGTGTTCTCAGATTGGATATTATGAGTAAATGCTTGTGTTGCATTTAAGGAAATAATAAACAGCAACTATTTCTCATCCAAGAAAAAGACAAACACGTAAACTGAATGAGCAGCTTATATACATATATCCCCTAGATATCTGTAGCACTCCCATGGTGTTTTAGTAAATGCATTACCTCACTTTTACAGGTTTATTTTCAGCCAGTATATCTATCCTTTTGCTCAACACAACAGAGAACTTTCCAATAGCCAAAAAACATTCTGCCTTTAAATTAAATTAATCTTCTTGGAAATATTACTCTTCCAACTCTCCTGTTCTGTATGTCAGCTACTGCTCAAAGCTGTCTACTGTTCCTCCTGTTAACCATACAGTTATTAAAACTTGGTATATGAATACCTTTTCATCATATTTATCCACAATAAATGAATGAGACTTCTCCCCATAGAATCTTTCTATGAAACTTTCCATCCCTCTGTCTTTCTGCTAAATCTCAAATAATCTGAACTGCAGTTCATTTAGATATTAGACCTCAGGTTCAGATAACATCCTTGAGGTAATAAAATGTTATTGTCTGACAGATCTAAAGTGATATTTTTCCTGTAGAAAATTCCATGGGGCACTTACACTGAAACTGAGAAGTGTTTTTCCTTCTCTTGCTGAGTGAGGGTTTAAATAGGAAATGCATATACACAGAGCAAAATTTGGAAGGTAACATTTCCCATCAGGTCTTTTCAGTATTACAGAGCAAGAAAAAAGATTTTTAAGACTTGCATGTGCTGATTAAGGTGATTGAATTTTTTCTACTATTATTTTCCTTTTAGTTTAGCAATAAAGAAATACATTAAAAAAATGCAGTAGGGGAAAGATCTGCCCATGGATTTGTTGTATTTGTGCATATCTAAATAGCAGTACAGGCATCTTGTCATCCCAAGGACACCATGGAGTATTCATATAATATAAAGAGAGATGATGGGGATTTTCTAATAACTAAATTGGAAATCAGAAATGTTACTTTTTTTTTTTTTTTTTTTTTTTCCCAATTTACCAGTTTGCAAGCAATGCCTCCTTTTCCATAAAGACAGCTCTTCAAGAAAGCCCATTTCTAACACTCACAGACCTGTGCAGAACACCGTTTTTCATAGATGACAGACAGTAACTTTACAATAACATCAGCCATTTCTTTCAACACTGTCACAAATACCATTCAACAACAAATAGCATTCAACTAGGCCTCAACTTCCTAATTTCATTGAAGCCTGTATACCTTTCATTCAGTGTTAACATTACTTGAAAAAAAGTGTTTGGACGTTACATTATATTATCCTCAGTTCATCGTGTTGTAGCAGAGCTAATCTTTAATGAAAACGAGACATGTAGGAATCCTATTTGAACTTTTCTTTTGTCTTCACTCTTATTTCAAAAAGAAAGTTGTTGATTAAACACACCTAGTGACAAACCAACATGTGATTATCATCTATAATAAATGATACTCCTGCTTGCTAGTATAATTGTATTTGCTTTTCTTGTTGCCTTTGCTTGCTTCATCCACACCAGTAGATGTGTTGAGAAAACTGACTGGGAGAAAAGAGGTCATTCCCTGGTCCTGGTTACAAAGACAGCACAGACACAGCCCATGGTGACTGAAAAACAAGGAATAAAGAGGTTCAAGACTGTACTGCAAAAGTGTATTGCAACTGCAGGTTGCTTAAAGAAGTAGAAGCAAAGGGAATGTCCACAGGTTTGAAAAAGTGGCCTGCAACTACACAATATTCATTGTTTCAGAAAGGAGATTTAACGATGCAAAATCTTTGGCAAGAAAACAGTTGTTTTTAGGGATCAAATAGAGAGAGAAATAGTGCTGGGGACCTAGACTCCATTTAGGACATAATACTTGTCTTGTCTCTACACGTGAAAATATTTTAAATTACTAGCTGAGAGATCAGGGGTCCTGAACCATGGTATGTTCATTATTGTTGATTGCATGTACTGTGTCATATCACTTAAAAAATTAAAAACATTAATGGCACTGAAATTTCAAACTGGGTGCACGTACCACTGTGCATAACAACTGACAAGCTATTATCTACGTTGATTAAAACTCTTAGTGCTAGTGTTTTAGCTTCTCCAAAAGCAAGGAATAAACAATTTGAATGTAGGCTTTATCAGTATTTGTACTTGTAATAAAACCAGGAATATTCATAGAATCATAGAATCATAGAATTTTTTTTTGAGTTGGAAGGGACTCTTACAGACCATTGAGTCCAGTTCCCCAGTAATGAACAGGGACACCCACAGAGGTCAGAGACCTCAGAGGCCTGTCCAGCCTGACCATGAATATCTCCCCACTGCCATAATGTTGTCTTGCCCCAGACCTATACAAGACTACAAAGTGAGTCACCAGCTCTGGATTCCTACTTAGGAGGGGTTTGCCATCAAGATAGACAGCAAGTCTCCATGTAACCCTCTCCTCTAGGCATCAGCCCTGGGAAACATGCTGCCAAATATTCTTCAGAAAAGCATCTTAGAGAGGTTTCTGTGAGCAGATGGGGGACATTTGATGAAGCAAACGGATGCTGGGTAAGCAGTAATTCTCACTCAACAACCAGCCTGGGGGCTCCGTTCTTTCTTCATTTCCATTCTTTCTGATGGAAATGTCCTTGAAACTTAACTTTTTCCTACTTTTCCAGTACTTGTTTGATACTTTCTTTTTCTAGTAAGCAAAAATTCTAAGCCCTTGTCCTCCAGTAACAGTCTTTCACTTTCTGATACATTCAAAGATAACCTTTGGAGGCATGCCTTTTTCTGGGAAGCCAAGTTCTAACAGCAGAAAAAAATTTCAAAGGCTGTATGGAGAGCATCAACTACAATGGCAATAATATCACTGACCTTGCTAGAAGGAAGAAATTGGAACCTTCTAATGTGGTAAGAACATAACTTTATCATCATCTAAACTTCTGCTTCTCCTTCTAAGGAAAGTTTGTGAGTGTGTGTGACAGATGTTCTGAAATCATATCATATATAAAACAAAGTTTGTCACATGCCTAAAGATTTCATTGTACATACTTTTATGATTTTTGTTTGTTTGTTTGTTTGTTTGTTTTTAATATCTGGGAACCTGTTTCTGCTGGGATTTAAGTTTCAGCTTTACAGAATTAGCCTTCAGCATCAGGTGAATGTTTTTTAAAAGAAAACCAGTAGATCAGTATATACATTTTTGCTTTCATCTTATAGTAACCCAAAACTAGGATGGACAATATTTATTGTTAAATCAATTGCAGTGTGTCAAGGATCTAAATCCTGTTATCTTCCATCCCCACAGAGCAAGTTGCGTGGGTGTGCAAAATCATTAGAAAGGGAAGGCTCAGAGCCATTTTATGGGAGCTCCGTAAAGCATCAAGATACTAAACTTTGAAACTGTTATTTAGCTTATTAACATTACAGGGATTATTAACATTACATTCTATTTTTTTCTCTCCAAAGCATTCATAGTTGCTTTCATGTTTAAACTTGTGTCTTTCTGTAAGGGTTGATCAGGAAATCACTTTAATTTCTGTATTTTTAAGAATCTAGGCGTTCCTAAAATAGTTGGTGGATTACATGAGCAATGTGGGTAGGAAATAAATGTATTATTACCCTGAATTTGAGATAGATCTGTTCAAGGCTTTCTTCTGTACAGTACTGCAGCCTTCACAAAGCCCTGCTCACACTATGTATAGTTTGATTACTGCTTTTTTTCTTTATGTATTTTGCATAGTACATAACAGTAATGAAGAATAAGATATAAGATAAACATGTACAGTAGAAATAAAGTGCAATGATTCTTCTTGGACAGATGTGCAACTTCTGAGATGTCTGTAGGACAAATTCCAGCTTTTGAAAAGCATAGCACAGCTAACAGTTCTGTAGAGTGTCTATAAACTCCTCTTTCTGGTTTATTTGGATGTGAATTTTCTGTTTGCTTGTTTTGTTTGTTAGTTGATTACATTCTGTTGCCTGTGACATTAAAGCAAAATCTACATATGTAGATTTGGTAGTGTTAGAGGTTTACCACTAAACTGTGGCATGCTAGTTTAATCTGATGATTCACTTCTGAGAATATAAGAACAGAAGTGAACTTTGCTTTCAGATGAATTATTTAAATTTCTTCCGCTCTTCAAAAACAGAATCAGTTTCACTTATGAAATCAACATGGATGTTTATGTTTCTTACAAAAAAACTTTTATTCTTCTAGTTTTGAACCTGATTTAGCATGAAAAATACTAAGCTGAAACTACTATTTTTGTTAACCACGTTTATGTTAATGGCACTTAAGCAATCCAACCAGGATCAAAGCTCCATTGTAGGAACTGTGCAGATGCATAGCAGTAGACATATCCTGCCCTAAAGAAAAAGCAAAAATAAATAACGTAATGAAATGGAACACAAAGTAATTGGTAAAGTTATAAGAAGCATCATAGGGGGAAAAAAAAAATAGATGGACAAAGAATAAAAAAGAGGTTTGAGACAAAAATAAAAATGTTCTTACTGTCAGATTTCAGAAGTTGTACAAGGAAAAGGAGTAAAAAATTAAATTTATACAACGAGGATGTCCAGAAAATCTAAGAAGTTAATCTTGATTTTACATTGAACAAAAATAGAATGAATAAAAATCCTTAGGTCTCACAAATACGTATGTTATGATCATAAATGCACCATTAAGAGTCTTTCAACATCTTCTTCAGCAATTTATTCATTTTATCTTTAGAGGGTAACAATGTGGAGCAAAAAAGTTTTGCAGTCCTCTGTGATAGAACAAGTGGCAGCAAACCTTTGAGGAGAAAGAGTAAGATGGATGGCCTTAAACAGTTTTTGCTTTTATTAATGGAGCCTGATTTGTTTTCACAGAAATGAGGCAAATAATAAACATACACAGAAAGGAGAGTAGGAAATAGAAGGACAACAAGAAAAAAAAAATGGAGTGTCAAATTTTCTCCCAAATGGACTTGCAAGAGTTGGCAGTGACTTACTAGAGCATTAATTTCTTCTTTACAGCTTTATTCAGGTCTAAGACAGAAAAAAAGAACATGCACACGAGTCTTCCAATCCATATTTTCTATGTTATTTAAAGTAATAAGGTTATGTATGGTATTTTATGTTGGTTTCATTTACATTTGCAGGTACTAAAATCTAACAAGTTTCTCAAAACCTGTAACAGAAAAATGCCGAGAAGAATCAAATTTATTGCTCTCTCTCTTCACATACATTGGGCTTATGATCCTCCCACTTCAGTGGCTGCTCTTCCATGTATTACTGAGTGCAATCATGTACAAATATAAGATAAACATTTTCTTTAAAGTATTTATAGTATGTTGCGCTCAAATAAATATTTGAGAAAATAAAGAAATAACCTGACAGCTATTAATCAGAGTTTTATTGCCTTTAATATATGATCCATCCTGATATAGCAATTATTGTTGTTTTAGTAAATGCATTACCTCACTTTTACAGGTTTATTTTCAGCCAGTATATCTGTCCTTTTGCTCAACACAACAGAGAACTTTCCAATAGCCAAAAAACATTCTGCCTTTAAATTAAATTAAATTAATCTTCTTGGAAATATTACTCTTCCAACTCTCCTGTTCTGTATGTCAGCTACTGCTCAAAGCTGTCTACTGTTCCTCCTGTTAACCATACAGTTATTAAAACTTGGTATATGAATACCTTTTCATCATATTTATCCACAATAAATGAATGAGACTTCTCCCCATAGAATCTTTCTATGAAACTTTCCATCCCTCTGTCTTTCTGCTAAATCTCAAATAATCTGAACTGCAGTTCATTTAGATATTAGACCTCAGGTTCAGATAACATCCTTGAGGTAATAAAATGTTATTGTCTGACAGATCTAAAGTGATATTTTTCCTGTAGAAAATTCCATGGGGCACTTTTATGCCCAGTAGAGCTCCTTTTCTCCCAGAAATAGCACTGCTCTTAGGAAGAGCTCCCATTTTCTAACCAAAATGCTGCTTTACACTCCTCAAGATCACACTTACCCCCATCAAGATGGCAGTGTCACAGAAATACCAGCTTCTGCCCCCAAAATGGGACTTTGGCTCTCCAAAACAAGACATTTTCTCCCAGAAATACCAGGACTCTTAGAAATACCTCACGTTTCATCTCAAGAATACTGCTTTCCACTCCTCAAGATCACACTGACTCCCATCACAATGGCCTTGTCTCCCACATACACCAGCTTTCTCCCAAATACACGACATTTTCTCCCACATACACCCGTTTTCTCCCAAAGATGGGACATATTCTCCCAGAAATGCCAGCTTATTCTTTAAAAAACGGCCTTTTTTCCCCAAAATACCAGCTTTCTCACAAACACCTGTCATTTTCCAACCAAGTCTGCTACTATCTCCCAGAAACAGCCGGTTTCCGAGAAATACCTGACGTTTGCTCTCCCAAATACTACTTGACACTCCTCCCGAGGACATTGTCTCCCCTATTTACCACGTTGTCTCCCCAAGAGACCACTTGGCACACCAAAAAGACCACCGTTGCTCTCCAGTACAAGATCTTCTTTCCCACCGGTTCCCACTTTTCTCCCCCAGCTATGTCATTTCCTCCCAGAAATGCCACTTTTCCCTTGGAAATTTCACCTTCTCTTCCAAAAAGAGGAGATTTGCTCCCAGAAATACCCCTTCTCTTACAACTGCCACACGCTTTCTCCCCAAAAAGCCTCCATGACAATGCCAAATGGGACACTTGCAGCCAAGAAGAGGACACCTTCTCTCAGAAAGACCACTTTTCTCCCCAAGAGAGGAGATTTTCTCCCAATTGGATGACATTTGCTGTAAGAAAGACCCGTTTTCTTCCCTCAAGAGGACATTGTCTTTCCCACTGAGGACATTTTCTCCCAGAAGTGCCGCTACTCTGTGAAACACCTCCATTTCCTCCCAAATCTACTCCATGACACGCCTCAGGATGACACTTACTCCCCGATTTGGGGCATTTTCTCCCAGAAATACCACTTCTCTCCCAAAGGGATGGCCTTTTCCCTCTCTAGCATCTGTTTCCTCACCAATACCTGGCATTTTCTCCCAGAAACACCAGCTTTCTCACAGATACATCACCTTCCCCCCCCCCACATCAGACCTCTTCTCCCAGAAATACCAGGACTCTGCTGAATATTTCCCATTTCCTCCGGAACATACAGCATTACACTCCGCAAGAGGACAGTTTCTTTCAGAAATGTGGCATTTTATCACAGATACACCATTTTTATGCCCAGTAGAGCTCCTTTTCTCCCAGAAATAGCACTGCTCTTAGGAAGAGCTCCCATTTTCTAACCAAAATGCTGCTTTACACTCCTCAAGATCACACTTACCCCCATCAAGATGGCAGTGTCACAGAAATACCAGCTTCTGCCCCCAAAATGGGACTTTGGCTCTCCAAAACAAGACATTTTCTCCCAGAAATACCAGGACTCTTAGAAATACCTCACGTTTCATCTCAAGAATACTGCTTTCCACTCCTCAAGATCACACTGACTCCCATCACAATGGCCTTGTCTCCCACATACACCAGCTTTCTCCCAAATACACGACATTTTCTCCCACATACACCCGTTTTCTCCCAAAGATGGGACATATTCTCCCAGAAATGCCAGCTTATTCTTTAAAAAACGGCCTTTTTTCCCCAAAATACCAGCTTTCTCACAAACACCTGTCATTTTCCAACCAAGTCTGCTACTATCTCCCAGAAACAGCCGGTTTCCGAGAAATACCTGACGTTTGCTCTCCCAAATACTACTTGACACTCCTCCAGAGGACATTGTCTCCCCTATTTACCACGTTGTCTCCCCAAGAGACCACTTGGCACACCAAAAAGACCACCGTTGCTCTCCAGTACAAGATCTTCTTTCCCACCGGTTCCCACTTTTCTCCCCCAGCTATGTCATTTCCTCCCAGAAATGCCACTTTTCCCGTGGAAATTTCACCTTCTCTTCCAAAAAGAGGAGATTTGCTCCCAGAAATACCCCTTCTCTTACAACTGCCACACGCTTTCTCCCCAAAAAGCCTCCATGACAATGCCAAATGGGACACTTGCAGCCAAGAAGAGGACACCTTCTCTCAGAAAGACCACTTTTCTCCCCAAGAGAGGAGATTTTCTCCCAATTGGATGACATTTGCTGTAAGAAAGACCCGTTTTCTTCCCTCAAGAGGACATTGTCTTTCCCACTGAGGACATTTTCTCCCAGAAGTGCCGCTACTCTGTGAAACACCTCCATTTCCTCCCAAATCTACTCCATGACACGCCTCAGGATGACACTTACTCCCCGATTTGGGGCATTTTCTCCCAGAAATACCACTTCTCTCCCAAAGGGATGGCCTTTTCCCTCTCTAGCATCTGTTTCCTCACCAATACCTGGCATTTTCTCCCAGAAACACCAGCTTTCTCACAGATACATCACCTTCCCCCCCCCCACATCAGACCTCTTCTCCCAGAAATACCAGGACTCTGCTGAATATTTCCCATTTCCTCCGGAACATACAGCATTACACTCCGCAAGAGGACAGTTTCTTTCAGAAATGTGGCATTTTATCACAGATACACCATTTTTATGCCCAGTAGAGCTCCTTTTCTCCCAGAAATAGCACTGCTCTTAGGAAGAGCTCCCATTTTCTAACCAAAATGCTGCTTTACACTCCTCAAGATCACACTTACCCCCATCAAGATGGCAGTGTCACAGAAATACCAGCTTCTGCCCCCAAAATGGGACTTTGGCTCTCCAAAACAAGACATTTTCTCCCAGAAATACCAGGACTCTTAGAAATACCTCACGTTTCATCTCAAGAATACTGCTTTCCACTCCTCAAGATCACACTGACTCCCATCACAATGGCCTTGTCTCCCACATACACCAGCTTTCTCCCAAATACACGACATTTTCTCCCACATACACCCGTTTTCTCCCAAAGATGGGACATATTCTCCCAGAAATGCCAGCTTATTCTTTAAAAAACGGCCTTTTTTCCCCAAAATACCAGCTTTCTCACAAACACCTGTCATTTTCCAACCAAGTCTGCTACTATCTCCCAGAAACAGCCGGTTTCCGAGAAATACCTGACGTTTGCTCTCCCAAATACTACTTGACACTCCTCCAGAGGACATTGTCTCCCCTATTTACCACGTTGTCTCCCCAAGAGACCACTTGGCACACCAAAAAGACCACCGTTGCTCTCCAGTACAAGATCTTCTTTCCCACCGGTTCCCACTTTTCTCCCCCAGCTATGTCATTTCCTCCCAGAAATGCCACTTTTCCCTTGGAAATTTCACCTTCTCTTCCAAAAAGAGGAGATTTGCTCCCAGAAATACCCCTTCTCTTACAACTGCCACACGCTTTCTCCCCAAAAAGCCTCCATGACAATGCCAAATGGGACACTTGCAGCCAAGAAGAGGACACCTTCTCTCAGAAAGACCACTTTTCTCCCCAAGAGAGGAGATTTTCTCCCAATTGGATGACATTTGCTGTAAGAAAGACCCGTTTTCTTCCCTCAAGAGGACATTGTCTTTCCCACTGAGGACATTTTCTCCCAGAAGTGCCGCTACTCTGTGAAACACCTCCATTTCCTCCCAAATCTACTCCATGACACGCCTCAGGATGACACTTACTCCCCGATTTGGGGCATTTTCTCCCAGAAATACCACTTCTCTCCCAAAGGGATGGCCTTTTCCCTCTCTAGCATCTGTTTCCTCACCAATACCTGGCATTTTCTCCCAGAAACACCAGCTTTCTCACAGATACATCACCTTCCCCCCCCCACATCAGACCTCTTCTCCCAGAAATACCAGGACTCTGCTGAATATTTCCCATTTCCTCCGGAACATACAGCATTACACTCCGCAAGAGGACAGTTTCTTTCAGAAATGTGGCATTTTATCACAGATACACCGTTTTTATGCCCAGTAGAGCTCCTTTTCTCCCAGAAATAGCACTGCTCTTAGGAAGAGCTCCCATTTTCTAACCAAAATGCTGCTTTACACTCCTCAAGATCACACTTACCCCCATCAAGATGGCAGTGTCACAGAAATACCAGCTTCTGCCCCCAAAATGGGACTTTGGCTCTCCAAAACAAGACATTTTCTCCCAGAAATACCAGGACTCTTAGAAATACCTCACGTTTCATCTCAAGAATACTGCTTTCCACTCCTCAAGATCACACTGACTCCCATCACAATGGCCTTTTCTCCCACATACACCAGCTTTCTCCCAAATACACGACATTTTCTCCCACATACACCCGTTTTCTCCCAAAGATGGGACATATTCTCCCAGAAATGCCAGCTTATTCTTTAAAAAACGGCCTTTTTTCCCCAAAATACCAGCTTTCTCACAAACACCTGTCATTTTCCAACCAAGTCTGCTACTATCTCCCAGAAACAGCCGGTTTCCGAGAAATACCTGACGTTTGCTCTCCCAAATACTACTTGACACTCCTCCAGAGGACATTGTCTCCCCTATTTACCACGTTGTCTCCCCAAGAGACCACTTGGCACACCAAAAAGACCACCGTTGCTCTCCAGTACAAGATCTTCTTTCCCACCGGTTCCCACTTTTCTCCCCCAGCTATGTCATTTCCTCCCAGAAATGCCACTTTTCCCTTGGAAATTTCACCTTCTCTTCCAAAAAGAGGAGATTTGCTCCCAGAAATACCCCTTCTCTTACAACTGCCACACGCTTTCTCCCCAAAAAGCCTCCATGACAATGCCAAATGGGACACTTGCAGCCAAGAAGAGGACACCTTCTCTCAGAAAGACTACTTTTCTCCCCAAGAGAGGAGATTTTCTCCCAATTGGATGACATTTGCTGTAAGAAAGACCCGTTTTCTTCCCTCAAGAGGACATTGTCTTTCCCACTGAGGACATTTTCTCCCAGAAGTGCCGCTACTCTGTGAAACACCTCCATTTCCTCCCAAATCTACTCCATGACACGCCTCAGGATGACACTTACTCCCCGATTTGGGGCATTTTCTCCCAGAAATACCACTTCTCTCCCAAAGGGATGGCCTTTTCCCTCTCTAGCATCTGTTTCCTCACCAATACCTGGCATTTTCTCCCAGAAACACCAGCTTTCTCACAGATACATCACCTTCCCCCCCCCCACATCAGACCTCTTCTCCCAGAAATACCAGGACTCTGCTGAATATTTCCCATTTCCTCCGGAACATACAGCATTACACTCCGCAAGAGGACAGTTTCTTTCAGAAATGTGGCATTTTATCACAGATACACCGTTTTTATGCCCAGTAGAGCTCCTTTTCTCCCAGAAATAGCACTGCTCTTAGGAAGAGCTCCCATTTTCTAACCAAAATGCTGCTTTACACTCCTCAAGATCACACTTACCCCCATCAAGATGGCAGTGTCACAGAAATACCAGCTTCTGCCCCCAAAATGGGACTTTGGCTCTCCAAAACAAGACATTTTCTCCCAGAAATACCAGGACTCTTAGAAATACCTCACGTTTCATCTCAAGAATACTGCTTTCCACTCCTCAAGATCACACTGACTCCCATCACAATGGCCTTTTCTCCCACATACACCAGCTTTCTCCCAAATACACGACATTTTCTCCCACATACACCCGTTTTCTCCCAAAGATGGGACATATTCTCCCAGAAATGCCAGCTTATTCTTTAAAAAACGGCCTTTTTTCCCCAAAATACCAGCTTTCTCACAAACACCTGTCATTTTCCAACCAAGTCTGCTACTATCTCCCAGAAACAGCCGGTTTCCGAGAAATACCTGACGTTTGCTCTCCCAAATACTACTTGACACTCCTCCAGAGGACATTGTCTCCCCTATTTACCACGTTGTCTCCCCAAGAGACCACTTGGCACACCAAAAAGACCACCGTTGCTCTCCAGTACAAGATCTTCTTTCCCACCGGTTCCCACTTTTCTCCCCCAGCTATGTCATTTCCTCCCAGAAATGCCACTTTTCCCTTGGAAATTTCACCTTCTCTTCCAAAAAGAGGAGATTTGCTCCCAGAAATACCCCTTCTCTTACAACTGCCACACGCTTTCTCCCCAAAAAGCCTCCATGACAATGCCAAATGGGACACTTGCAGCCAAGAAGAGGACACCTTCTCTCAGAAAGACCACTTTTCTCCCCAAGAGAGGAGATTTTCTCCCAATTGGATGACATTTGCTGTAAGAAAGACCCGTTTTCTTCCCTCAAGAGGACATTGTCTTTCCCACTGAGGACATTTTCTCCCAGAAGTGCCGCTACTCTGTGAAACACCTCCATTTCCTCCCAAATCTACTCCATGACACGCCTCAGGATGACACTTACTCCCCGATTTGGGGCATTTTCTCCCAGAAATACCACTTCTCTCCCAAAGGGATGGCCTTTTCCCTCTCTAGCATCTGTTTCCTCACCAATACCTGGCATTTTCTCCCAGAAACACCAGCTTTCTCACAGATACATCACCTTCCCCCCCCCACATCAGACCTCTTCTCCCAGAAATACCAGGACTCTGCTGAATATTTCCCATTTCCTCCGGAACATACAGCATTACACTCCGCAAGAGGACAGTTTCTTTCAGAAATGTGGCATTTTATCACAGATACACCATTTTTATGCCCAGTAGAGCTCCTTTTCTCCCAGAAATAGCACTGCTCTTAGGAAGAGCTCCCATTTTCTAACCAAAATGCTGCTTTACACTCCTCAAGATCACACTTACCCCCATCAAGATGGCAGTGTCACAGAAATACCAGCTTCTGCCCCCAAAATGGGACTTTGGCTCTCCAAAACAAGACATTTTCTCCCAGAAATACCAGGACTCTTAGAAATACCTCACGTTTCATCTCAAGAATACTGCTTTCCACTCCTCAAGATCACACTGACTCCCATCACAATGGCCTTTTCTCCCACATACACCAGCTTTCTCCCAAATACACGACATTTTCTCCCACATACACCCGTTTTCTCCCAAAGATGGGACATATTCTCCCAGAAATGCCAGCTTATTCTTTAAAAAACGGCCTTTTTTCCCCAAAATACCAGCTTTCTCACAAACACCTGTCATTTTCCAACCAAGTCTGCTACTATCTCCCAGAAACAGCCGGTTTCCGAGAAATACCTGACGTTTGCTCTCCCAAATACTACTTGACACTCCTCCAGAGGACATTGTCTCCCCTATTTACCACGTTGTCTCCCCAAGAGACCACTTGGCACACCAAAAAGACCACCGTTGCTCTCCAGTACAAGATCTTCTTTCCCACCGGTTCCCACTTTTCTCCCCCAGCTATGTCATTTCCTCCCAGAAATGCCACTTTTCCCTTGGAAATTTCACCTTCTCTTCCAAAAAGAGGAGATTTGCTCCCAGAAATACCCCTTCTCTTACAACTGCCACACGCTTTCTCCCCAAAAAGCCTCCATGACAATGCCAAATGGGACACTTGCAGCCAAGAAGAGGACACCTTCTCTCAGAAAGACCACTTTTCTCCCCAAGAGAGGAGATTTTCTCCCAATTGGATGACATTTGCTGTAAGAAAGACCCGTTTTCTTCCCTCAAGAGGACATTGTCTTTCCCACTGAGGACATTTTCTCCCAGAAGTGCCGCTACTCTGTGAAACACCTCCATTTCCTCCCAAATCTACTCCATGACACGCCTCAGGATGACACTTACTCCCCGATTTGGGGCATTTTCTCCCAGAAATACCACTTCTCTCCCAAAGGGATGGCCTTTTCCCTCTCTAGCATCTGTTTCCTCACCAATACCTGGCATTTTCTCCCAGAAACACCAGCTTTCTCACAGATACATCACCTTCCCCCCCCCACATCAGACCTCTTCTCCCAGAAATACCAGGACTCTGCTGAATATTTCCCATTTCCTCCGGAACATACAGCATTACACTCCACAAGAGGACAGTTTCTTTCAGAAATGTGGCATTTTATCACAGATACACCGTTTTTATGCCCAGTAGAGCTCCTTTTCTCCCAGAAATAGCACTGCTCTTAGGAAGAGCTCCCATTTTCTAACCAAAATGCTGCTTTACACTCCTCAAGATCACACTTACCCCCATCAAGATGGCAGTGTCACAGAAATACCAGCTTCTGCCCCCAAAATGGGACTTTGGCTCTCCAAAACAAGACATTTTCTCCCAGAAATACCAGGACTCTTAGAAATACCTCACGTTTCATCTCAAGAATACTGCTTTCCACTCCTCAAGATCACACTGACTCCCATCACAATGGCCTTTTCTCCCACATACACCAGCTTTCTCCCAAATACACGACATTTTCTCCCACATACACCCGTTTTCTCCCAAAGATGGGACATATTCTCCCAGAAATGCCAGCTTATTCTTTAAAAAACGGCCTTTTTTCCCCAAAATACCAGCTTTCTCACAAACACCTGTCATTTTCCAACCAAGTCTGCTACTATCTCCCAGAAACAGCCGGTTTCCGAGAAATACCTGACGTTTGCTCTCCCAAATACTACTTGACACTCCTCCAGAGGACATTGTCTCCCCTATTTACCACGTTGTCTCCCCAAGAGACCACTTGGCACACCAAAAAGACCACCGTTGCTCTCCAGTACAAGATCTTCTTTCCCACCGGTTCCCACTTTTCTCCCCCAGCTATGTCATTTCCTCCCAGAAATGCCACTTTTCCCTTGGAAATTTCACCTTCTCTTCCAAAAAGAGGAGATTTGCTCCCAGAAATACCCCTTCTCTTACAACTGCCACACGCTTTCTCCCCAAAAAGCCTCCATGACAATGCCAAATGGGACACTTGCAGCCAAGAAGAGGACACCTTCTCTCAGAAAGACTACTTTTCTCCCCAAGAGAGGAGATTTTCTCCCAATTGGATGACATTTGCTGTAAGAAAGACCTGTTTTCTTCCCTCAAGAGGACATTGTCTTTCCCACTGAGGACATTTTCTCCCAGAAGTGCCGCTACTCTGTGAAACACCTCCATTTCCTCCCAAATCTACTCCATGACACGCCTCAGGATGACACTTACTCCCCGATTTGGGGCATTTTCTCCCAGAAATACCACTTCTCTCCCAAAGGGATGGCCTTTTCCCTCTCTAGCATCTGTTTCCTCACCAATACCTGGCATTTTCTCCCAGAAACACCAGCTTTCTCACAGATACATCACCTTCCCCCCCC
The DNA here is from genome assembly GCF_987193195.1 of Phasianus colchicus. Classification (NCBI taxonomy): domain Eukaryota; kingdom Metazoa; phylum Chordata; class Aves; order Galliformes; family Phasianidae; genus Phasianus; species Phasianus colchicus. Next base: position 363,292 of record NW_028325240.1, on the reverse strand, counting down.
CACATCAGACCTCTTCTCCCAGAAATACCAGGACTCTGCTGAATATTTCCCATTTCCTCCGGAACATACAGCATTACACTCCGCAAGAGGACAGTTTCTTTCAGAAATGTGGCATTTTATCACAGATACACCGTTTTTATGCCCAGTAGAGCTCCTTTTCTCCCAGAAATAGCACTGCTCTTAGGAAGAGCTCCCATTTTCTAACCAAAATGCTGCTTTACACTCCTCAAGATCACACTTACCCCCATCAAGATGGCAGTGTCACAGAAATACCAGCTTCTGCCCCCAAAATGGGACTTTGGCTCTCCAAAACAAGACATTTTCTCCCAGAAATACCAGGACTCTTAGAAATACCTCACGTTTCATCTCAAGAATACTGCTTTCCACTCCTCAAGATCACACTGACTCCCATCACAATGGCCTTTTCTCCCACATACACCAGCTTTCTCCCAAATACACGACATTTTCTCCCACATACACCCGTTTTCTCCCAAAGATGGGACATATTCTCCCAGAAATGCCAGCTTATTCTTTAAAAAACGGCCTTTTTTCCCCAAAATACCAGCTTTCTCACAAACACCTGTCATTTTCCAACCAAGTCTGCTACTATCTCCCAGAAACAGCCGGTTTCCGAGAAATACCTGACGTTTGCTCTCCCAAATACTACTTGACACTCCTCCAGAGGACATTGTCTCCCCTATTTACCACGTTGTCTCCCCAAGAGACCACTTGGCACACCAAAAAGACCACCGTTGCTCTCCAGTACAAGATCTTCTTTCCCACCGGTTCCCACTTTTCTCCCCCAGCTATGTCATTTCCTCCCAGAAATGCCACTTTTCCCTTGGAAATTTCACCTTCTCTTCCAAAAAGAGGAGATTTGCTCCCAGAAATACCCCTTCTCTTACAACTGCCACACGCTTTCTCCCCAAAAAGCCTCCATGACAATGCCAAATGGGACACTTGCAGCCAAGAAGAGGACACCTTCTCTCAGAAAGACCACTTTTCTCCCCAAGAGAGGAGATTTTCTCCCAATTGGATGACATTTGCTGTAAGAAAGACCCGTTTTCTTCCCTCAAGAGGACATTGTCTTTCCCACTGAGGACATTTTCTCCCAGAAGTGCCGCTACTCTGTGAAACACCTCCATTTCCTCCCAAATCTACTCCATGACACGCCTCAGGATGACACTTACTCCCCGATTTGGGGCATTTTCTCCCAGAAATACCACTTCTCTCCCAAAGGGATGGCCTTTTCCCTCTCTAGCATCTGTTTCCTCACCAATACCTGGCATTTTCTCCCAGAAACACCAGCTTTCTCACAGATACATCACCTTCCCCCCCCCCACATCAGACCTCTTCTCCCAGAAATACCAGGACTCTGCTGAATATTTCCCATTTCCTCCGGAACATACAGCATTACACTCCGCAAGAGGACAGTTTCTTTCAGAAATGTGGCATTTTATCACAGATACACCGTTTTTATGCCCAGTAGAGCTCCTTTTCTCCCAGAAATAGCACTGCTCTTAGGAAGAGCTCCCATTTTCTAACCAAAATGCTGCTTTACACTCCTCAAGATCACACTTACCCCCATCAAGATGGCAGTGTCACAGAAATACCAGCTTCTGCCCCCAAAATGGGACTTTGGCTCTCCAAAACAAGACATTTTCTCCCAGAAATACCAGGACTCTTAGAAATACCTCACGTTTCATCTCAAGAATACTGCTTTCCACTCCTCAAGATCACACTGACTCCCATCACAATGGCCTTTTCTCCCACATACACCAGCTTTCTCCCAAATACACGACATTTTCTCCCACATACACCCGTTTTCTCCCAAAGATGGGACATATTCTCCCAGAAATGCCAGCTTATTCTTTAAAAAACGGCCTTTTTTCCCCAAAATACCAGCTTTCTCACAAACACCTGTCATTTTCCAACCAAGTCTGCTACTATCTCCCAGAAACAGCCGGTTTCCGAGAAATACCTGACGTTTGCTCTCCCAAATACTACTTGACACTCCTCCAGAGGACATTGTCTCCCCTATTTACCACGTTGTCTCCCCAAGAGACCACTTGGCACACCAAAAAGACCACCGTTGCTCTCCAGTACAAGATCTTCTTTCCCACCGGTTCCCACTTTTCTCCCCCAGCTATGTCATTTCCTCCCAGAAATGCCACTTTTCCCTTGGAAATTTCACCTTCTCTTCCAAAAAGAGGAGATTTGCTCCCAGAAATACCCCTTCTCTTACAACTGCCACACGCTTTCTCCCCAAAAAGCCTCCATGACAATGCCAAATGGGACACTTGCAGCCAAGAAGAGGACACCTTCTCTCAGAAAGACCACTTTTCCCCCCAAGAGAGGAGATTTTCTCCCAATTGGATGACATTTGCTGTAAGAAAGACCTGTTTTCTTCCCTCAAGAGGACATTGTCTTTCCCACTGAGGACATTTTCTCCCAGAAGTGCCGCTACTCTGTGAAACACCTCCATTTCCTCCCAAATCTACTCCATGACACGCCTCAGGATGACACTTACTCCCCGATTTGGGGCATTTTCTCCCAGAAATACCACTTCTCTCCCAAAGGGGAGAAACCACTTCTCTCCCTTTTCCCTCTCTAGCATCTGTTTCCTCACCAATACCTGGCATTTTCTCCCAGAAACACCAGCTTTCTCACACATACATCACCTTCTCCCCCCCACATCAGATGTTCCCTCCCAGAAATATGGCATTTGATCACAGACATATTCTTTCAAGGTAATACCAGGTTTCATAAAAATACCTCATAATTTCTCCATGAAGTTCGTTAGCAAGATGACACTTTCACCCTAAATAGGAGATTTTCTCTCAGAAATGCATGCTTCTCCCTCACAGAACGGCATCTTCTCCACAAATTAGGACATTATCTCCCCGAAATACCACATTTCTCCAATCCAATGACATTATCTCTACGGAGAGTTTGCAGTTGCTGCCCGTTAAATCGCTTTTCTCCCCGAATACCACTTTCAGACTTCAACAGCGGTCTTGTCGGATGCCGAGAAAGGGCGACTTCAGCCGGATGCTTTTCTCGGACGAGCGGCTTCTTCTGCGCACATCCCAAAGGAGTGGTTCTGACTTCTCCTTGTGTCCATGCATTCTGCATTACGCTTCTCTCTCATTCTTATGCCTTTCCGTTTATTCCTAGGGACATTTCGTTTTTCTCTGTTTTTCCGATGCTACACTTCAGCATTCTGTGACGAACAGAGTGGAAGGGAAAAGCCCCTCTAATAAGGCAGCTAGAAGTTCCAGGAGCGACACACGTTGTGCTTTCAGAGAGGACGTTACAGAAAGTCGAGAGATGTGGATTCTTTCCTGCGGAGAAAAAACCCCCTGTTTTCAGGAAATGCAGTATTCTGAAATCGCACGTTCTCGGCATAGCAATTTCGCTAGTTCGCTCTCGTGGGTGGGGGCGCCACTCTCTGTTAACCGCTTCGGAGAGTTTGCAGTTGCTGGCCGAGAAATCGCGGTTCTCCCCGAATGCCGCTGTGTGCCTTCAGCAGCGGTCTCGTCTCTCTCGCATGCCGAGAAAGAGCGACTTCAGCCGGATGCTTTTCTCGGACGAGCGGCTTCTTCTGCGCACATCGCAAAGGAGCGGTTCTTGTCTTCTCCTTGTGTCCATGCATTCTGCACTACGCTTCTCTCTCATTCTTATGCCTTTCCGTTTATTCCTAGGGACATTTCGTTTTTCTCTGTTTTTCCGATGCTACACTTCAGCATTCTGTGACGAACAGAGTGGAAGGGAAAAGCCCCTCTAATAAGGCAGCTAGAAGTTCCAGGAGCGACACACGTTGTGCTTTCAGAGAGGACGTTACAGAAAGTCGAGAGATGTGGATTCTTTCCTGCGGAGAAAAAACCCCCTGTTTTCAGGAAATGCAGTATTCTGAAATCGCACGTTCTCGGCATAGCAATTTCGCTAGTTCGCTCTCGTGGGTGGGGGCGCCACTCTCTGTTAACCGCTTCGGAGAGTTTGCAGTTGCTGGCCGAGAAATCGCGGTTCTCCCCGAATGCCGCTGTGTGCCTTCAGCAGCGGTCTCGTCTCTCTCGCATGCCGAGAAAGAGCGACTTCAGCCGGATGCTTTTCTCGGACGAGCGGCTTCTTCTGCGCACATCGCAAAGGAGCGGTTCTTGTCTTCTCCTTGTGTCCATGCATTCTGCATTACGCTTCTCTCTCATTCTTATGCCTTTCCGTTTATTCCTAGGGACATTTCGTTTTTCTCTGTTTTTCCGATGCTACACTTCAGCATTCTGTGACGAACAGAGTGGAAGGGAAAAGCCCCTCTAATAAGGCAGCTAGAAGTTCCAGGAGCGACACACGTTGTGCTTTCAGAGAGGACGTTACAGAAAGTCGAGAGATGTGGATTCTTTCCTGCGGAGAAAAAACCCCCTGTTTTCAGGAAATGCAGTATTCTGAAATCGCACGTTCTCGGCATAGCAATTTCGCTATTTCGCTCTCGTGGGTGGACAGCGCCACTCTCTGTTAACCGCTTCGGGGAGTTTGCAGTTGCTGGCCGTTAAATCGCTTTTCTCCCCGAATGCCGCTTTGTGCCTTCAGCAGCGGTCTCGTCTCTCTCGCATGCCGAGAAAGAGCGACTTCAGCCGGATGCTTTTCTCGGACGAGCGGCTTCTTCTGCGCACATCGCAAAGGAGCGGTTCTTGTCTTCTCCTTGTGTCCATGCATTCTGCACTACGCTTCTCTCTCATTCTTATGCCTTTCCGTTTATTCCTAGGGACATTTCGTTTTTCTCTGTTTTTCCGATGCTACACTTCAGCATTCTGTGACGAACAGAGTGGAAGGGAAAAGCCCCTCTAATAAGGCAGCTAGAAGTTCCAGGAGCGACACACGTTGTGCTTTCAGAGAGGACGTTACAGAAAGTCGAGAGATGTGGATTCTTTCCTGCGGAGAAAAAACCCCCTGTTTTCAGGAAATGCAGTATTCTGAAATCGCACGTTCTCGGCATAGCAATTTCGCTAGTTCGCTCTCGTGGGTGGACGGCGCCACTCTCTGTTAACCGCTTCGGAGAGTTTGCAGTTGCTGGCCGAGAAATCGCGGTTCTCCCCGAATGCCGCTTTCAGCCTTCAGCAGCGGTCTCGTCTCTCTCGCATGCCGAGAAAGAGCGACTTCAGCCGGATGCTTTTCTCGGACGAGCGGCTTCTTCTGCGCACATCGCAAAGGAGCGGTTCTTGTCTTCTCCTTGTGTCCATGCATTCTGCACTACGCTTCTCTCTCATTCTTATGCCTTTCCGTTTATTCCTAGGGACATTTCGTTTTTCTCTGTTTTTCCGATGCTACACTTCAGCATTCTGTGACGAACAGAGTGGAAGGGAAAAGCCCCTCTAATAAGGCAGCTAGAAGTTCCAGGAGCGACACACGTTGTGCTTTCAGAGAGGACGTTACAGAAAGTCGAGAGATGTGGATTCTTTCCTGCGGAGAAAAAACCCCCTGTTTTCAGGAAATGCAGTATTCTGAAATCGCACGTTCTTGGCATAGCAATTTTGCTAGTTCGCTCTCGTGGGTGGACGGCGCCACTCTCTGTTAACCGCTTCGGAGAGTTTGCAGTTGCTGGCCGAGAAATCGCGGTTCTCCCCGAATGCCGCTTTCAGCCTTCAGCAGCGGTCTCGTCTCTCTCGCATGCCGAGAAAGAGCGACTTCAGCCGGATGCTTTTCTCGGACGAGCGGCTTCTTCTGCGCACATCGCAAAGGAGCGGTTCTTGTCTTCTCCTTGTGTCCATGCATTCTGCACTACGCTTCTCTCTCATTCTTATGCCTTTCCGTTTATTCCTAGGGACATTTCGTTTTTCTCTGTTTTTCCGATGCTACACTTCAGCATTCTGTGACGAACAGAGTGGAAGGGAAAAGCCCCTCTAATAAGGCAGCTAGAAGTTCCAGGAGCGACACACGTTGTGCTTTCAGAGAGGACGTTACAGAAAGTCGAGAGATGTGGATTCTTTCCTGCGGAGAAAAAACCCCCTGTTTTCAGGAAATGCAGTATTCTGAAATCGCACGTTCTCGGCATAGCAATTTCGCTAGTTCGCTCTCGTGGGTGGACGGCGCCACTCTCTGTTAACCGCTTCGGAGAGTTTGCAGTTGCTGGCCGAGAAATCGCGGTTCTCCCCGAATGCCGCTTTCAGCCTTCAGCAGCGGTCTCGTCTCTCTCGCATGCCGAGAAAGAGCGACTTCAGCCGGATGCTTTTCTCGGACGAGCGGCTTCTTCTGCGCACATCGCAAAGGAGCGGTTCTTGTCTTCTCCTTGTGTCCATGCATTCTGCACTACGCTTCTCTCTCATTCTTATGCCTTTCCGTTTATTCCTAGGGACATTTCGTTTTTCTCTGTTTTTCCGATGCTACACTTCAGCATTCTGTGACGAACAGAGTGGAAGGGAAAAGCCCCTCTAATAAGGCAGCTAGAAGTTCCAGGAGCGACACACGTTGTGCTTTCAGAGAGGACGTTACAGAAAGTCGAGAGATGTGGATTCTTTCCTGCGGAGAAAAAACCCCCTGTTTTCAGGAAATGCAGTATTCTGAAATCGCACGTTCTCGGCATAGCAATTTCGCTAGTTCGCTCTCGTGGGTGGACGGCGCCACTCTCTGTTAACCGCTTCGGAGAGTTTGCAGTTGCTGGCCGAGAAATCGCGGTTCTCCCCGAATGCCGCTGTGTGCCTTCAGCAGCGGTCTCGTCTCTCTCGCATGCCGAGAAAGAGCGACTTCAGCCGGATGCTTTTCTCGGACGAGCGGCTTCTTCTGCGCACATCGCAAAGGAGCGGTTCTTGTCTTCTCCTTGTGTCCATGCATTCTGCACTACGCTTCTCTCTCATTCTTATGCCTTTCCGTTTATTCCTAGGGACATTTCGTTTTTCTCTGTTTTTCCGATGCTACACTTCAGCATTCTGTGACGAACAGAGTGGAAGGGAAAAGCCCCTCTAATAAGGCAGCTAGAAGTTCCAGGAGCGACACACGTTGTGCTTTCAGAGAGGACGTTACAGAAAGTCGAGAGATGTGGATTCTTTCCTGCGGAGAAAAAACCCCCTGTTTTCAGGAAATGCAGTATTCTGAAATCGCACGTTCTCGGCATAGCAATTTCGCTAGTTCGCTCTCGTGGGTGGACGGCGCCACTCTCTGTTAACCGCTTCGGGGAGTTTGCAGTTGCTGGCCGAGAAATCGCGGTTCTCCCCGAATGCCGCTGTGTGCCTTCAGCAGCGGTCTCGTCTCTCTCGCATGCCGAGAAAGAGCGACTTCAGCCGGATGCTTTTCTCGGACGAGCGGCTTCTTCTGCGCACATCGCAAAGGAGCGGTTCTTGTCTTCTCCTTGTGTCCATGCATTCTGCACTACGCTTCTCTCTCATTCTTATGCCTTTCCGTTTATTCCTAGGGACATTTCGTTTTTCTCTGTTTTTCCGATGCTACACTTCAGCATTCTGTGACGAACAGAGTGGAAGGGAAAAGCCCCTCTAATAAGGCAGCTAGAAGTTCCAGGAGCGACACACGTTGTGCTTTCAGAGAGGACGTTACAGAAAGTCGAGAGATGTGGATTCTTTCCTGCGGAGAAAAAACCCCCTGTTTTCAGGAAATGCAGTATTCTGAAATCGCACGTTCTCGGCATAGCAATTTCGCTAGTTCGCTCTCGTGGGTGGACGGCGCCACTCTCTGTTAACCGCTTCGGAGAGTTTGCAGTTGCTGGCCGAGAAATCGCTTTTCTCCCCGAATGCCGCTTTCAGCCTTCAGCAGCGGTCTCGTCTCTCTCGCATGCCGAGAAAGAGCGACTTCAGCCGGATGCTTTTCTCGGACGAGCGGCTTCTTCTGCGCACATCGCAAAGGAGCGGTTCTTGTCTTCTCCTTGTGTCCATGCATTCTGCACTACGCTTCTCTCTCATTCTTATGCCTTTCCGTTTATTCCTAGGGACATTTCGTTTTTCTCTGTTTTTCCGATGCTACACTTCAGCATTCTGTGACGAACAGAGTGGAAGGGAAAAGCCCCTCTAATAAGGCAGCTAGAAGTTCCAGGAGCGACACACGTTGTGCTTTCAGAGAGGACGTTACAGAAAGTCGAGAGATGTGGATTCTTTCCTGCGGAGAAAAAACCCCCTGTTTTCAGGAAATGCAGTATTCTGAAATCGCACGTTCTCGGCATAGCAATTTCGCTAGTTCGCTCTCGTGGGTGGACGGCGCCACTCTCTGTTAACCGCTTCGGAGAGTTTGCAGTTGCTGGCCGAGAAATCGCGGTTCTCCCCGAATGCCGCTTTCAGCCTTCAGCAGCGGTCTCGTCTCTCTCGCATGCCGAGAAAGAGCGACTTCAGCCGGATGCTTTTCTCGGACGAGCGGCTTCTTCTGCGCACATCGCAAAGGAGCGGTTCTTGTCTTCTCCTTGTGTCCATGCATTCTGCACTACGCTTCTCTCTCATTCTTATGCCTTTCCGTTTATTCCTAGGGACATTTCGTTTTTCTCTGTTTTTCCGATGCTACACTTCAGCATTCTGTGACGAACAGAGTGGAAGGGAAAAGCCCCTCTAATAAGGCAGCTAGAAGTTCCAGGAGCGACACACGTTGTGCTTTCAGAGAGGACGTTACAGAAAGTCGAGAGATGTGGATTCTTTCCTGCGGAGAAAAAACCCCCTGTTTTCAGGAAATGCAGTATTCTGAAATCGCACGTTCTCGGCATAGCAATTTCGCTAGTTCGCTCTCGTGGGTGGACGGCGCCACTCTCTGTTAACCGCTTCGGAGAGTTTGCAGTTGCTGGCCGAGAAATCGCGGTTCTCCCCGAATGCCGCTGTGTGCCTTCAGCAGCGGTCTCGTCTCTCTCGCATGCCGAGAAAGAGCGACTTCAGCCGGATGCTTTTCTCGGACGAGCGGCTTCTTCTGCGCACATCGCAAAGGAGCGGTTCTTGTCTTCTCCTTGTGTCCATGCATTCTGCACTACGCTTCTCTCTCATTCTTATGCCTTTCCGTTTATTCCTAGGGACATTTCGTTTTTCTCTGTTTTTCCGATGCTACACTTCAGCATTCTGTGACGAACAGAGTGGAAGGGAAAAGCCCCTCTAATAAGGCAGCTAGAAGTTCCAGGAGCGACACACGTTGTGCTTTCAGAGAGGACGTTACAGAAAGTCGAGAGATGTGGATTCTTTCCTGCGGAGAAAAAACCCCCTGTTTTCAGGAAATGCAGTATTCTGAAATCGCACGTTCTCGGCATAGCAATTTCGCTATTTCGCTCTCGTGGGTGGACGGCGCCACTCTCTGTTAACCGCTTCGGGGAGTTTGCAGTTGCTGGCCGAGAAATCGCGGTTCTCCCCGAATGCCGCTGTGTGCCTTCAGCAGCGGTCTCGTCTCTCTCGCATGCCGAGAAAGAGCGACTTCAGCCGGATGCTTTTCTCGGACGAGCGGCTTCTTCTGCGCACATCGCAAAGGAGCGGTTCTTGTCTTCTCCTTGTGTCCATGCATTCTGCACTACGCTTCTCTCTCATTCTTATGCCTTTCCGTTTATTCCTAGGGACATTTCGTTTTTCTCTGTTTTTCCGATGCTACACTTCAGCATTCTGTGACGAACAGAGTGGAAGGGAAAAGCCCCTCTAATAAGGCAGCTAGAAGTTCCAGGAGCGACACACGTTGTGCTTTCAGAGAGGACGTTACAGAAAGTCGAGAGATGTGGATTCTTTCCTGCGGAGAAAAAACCCCCTGTTTTCAGGAAATGCAGTATTCTGAAATCGCACGTTCTCGGCATAGCAATTTCGCTATTTCGCTCTCGTGGGTGGACGGCGCCACTCTCTGTTAACCGCTTCGGGGAGTTTGCAGTTGCTGGCCGAGAAATCGCGGTTCTCCCCGAATGCCGCTTTCAGCCTTCAGCAGCGGTCTCGTCTCTCTCGCATGCCGAGAAAGAGCGACTTCAGCCGGATGCTTTTCTCGGACGAGCGGCTTCTTCTGCGCACATCGCAAAGGAGCGGTTCTTGTCTTCTCCTTGTGTCCATGCATTCTGCACTACGCTTCTCTCTCATTCTTATGCCTTTCCGTTTATTCCTAGGGACATTTCGTTTTTCTCTGTTTTTCCGATGCTACACTTCAGCATTCTGTGACGAACAGAGTGGAAGGGAAAAGCCCCTCTAATAAGGCAGCTAGAAGTTCCAGGAGCGACACACGTTGTGCTTTCAGAGAGGACGTTACAGAAAGTCGAGAGATGTGGATTCTTTCCTGCGGAGAAAAAACCCCCTGTTTTCAGGAAATGCAGTATTCTGAAATCGCACGTTCTCGGCATAGCAATTTCGCTAGTTCGCTCTCGTGGGTGGACGGCGCCACTCTCTGTTAACCGCTTCGGGGAGTTTGCAGTTGCTGGCCGAGAAATCGCGGTTCTCCCCGAATGCCGCTTTCAGCCTTCAGCAGCGGTCTCGTCTCTCTCGCATGCCGAGAAAGAGCGACTTCAGCCGGATGCTTTTCTCGGACGAGCGGCTTCTTCTGCGCACATCGCAAAGGAGCGGTTCTTGTCTTCTCCTTGTGTCCATGCATTCTGCACTACGCTTCTCTCTCATTCTTATGCCTTTCCGTTTATTCCTAGGGACATTTCGTTTTTCTCTGTTTTTCCGATGCTACACTTCAGCATTCTGTGACGAACAGAGTGGAAGGGAAAAGCCCCTCTAATAAGGCAGCTAGAAGTTCCAGGAGCGACACACGTTGTGCTTTCAGAGAGGACGTTACAGAAAGTCGAGAGATGTGGATTCTTTCCTGCGGAGAAAAAACCCCCTGTTTTCAGGAAATGCAGTATTCTGAAATCGCACGTTCTCGGCATAGCAATTTCGCTATTTCGCTCTCGTGGGTGGACGGCGCCACTCTCTGTTAACCGCTTCGGGGAGTTTGCAGTTGCTGGCCGAGAAATCGCGGTTCTCCCCGAATGCCGCTGTGTGCCTTCAGCAGCGGTCTCGTCTCTCTCGCATGCCGAGAAAGAGCGACTTCAGCCGGATGCTTTTCTCGGACGAGCGGCTTCTTCTGCGCACATCGCAAAGGAGCGGTTCTTGTCTTCTCCTTGTGTCCATGCATTCTGCACTACGCTTCTCTCTCATTCTTATGCCTTTCCGTTTATTCCTAGGGACATTTCGTTTTTCTCTGTTTTTCCGATGCTACACTTCAGCATTCTGTGACGAACAGAGTGGAAGGGAAAAGCCCCTCTAATAAGGCAGCTAGAAGTTCCAGGAGCGACACACGTTGTGCTTTCAGAGAGGACGTTACAGAAAGTCGAGAGATGTGGATTCTTTCCTGCGGAGAAAAAACCCCCTGTTTTCAGGAAATGCAGTATTCTGAAATCGCACGTTCTCGGCATAGCAATTTCGCTATTTCGCTCTCGTGGGTGGACGGCGCCACTCTCTGTTAACCGCTTCGGGGAGTTTGCAGTTGCTGGCCGAGAAATCGCGGTTCTCCCCGAATGCCGCTTTCAGCCTTCAGCAGCGGTCTCGTCTCTCTCGCATGCCGAGAAAGAGCGACTTCAGCCGGATGCTTTTCTCGGACGAGCGGCTTCTTCTGCGCACATCGCAAAGGAGCGGTTCTTGTCTTCTCCTTGTGTCCATGCATTCTGCACTACGCTTCTCTCTCATTCTTATGCCTTTCCGTTTATTCCTAGGGACATTTCGTTTTTCTCTGTTTTTCCGATGCTACACTTCAGCATTCTGTGACGAACAGAGTGGAAGGGAAAAGCCCCTCTAATAAGGCAGCTAGAAGTTCCAGGAGCGACACACGTTGTGCTTTCAGAGAGGACGTTACAGAAAGTCGAGAGATGTGGATTCTTTCCTGCGGAGAAAAAACCCCCTGTTTTCAGGAAATGCAGTATTCTGAAATCGCACGTTCTCGGCATAGCAATTTCGCTAGTTCGCTCTCGTGGGTGGACGGCGCCACTCTCTGTCAACCGCTTCGGAGAGTTTGCAGTTGCTGGCCGAGAAATCGCGGTTCTCCCCGAATGCCGCTGTGTGCCTTCAGCAGCGGTCTCGTCTCTCTCGCATGCCGAGAAAGAGCGACTTCAGCCGGATGCTTTTCTCGGACGAGCGGCTTCTTCTGCGCACATCGCAAAGGAGCGGTTCTTGTCTTCTCCTTGTGTCCATGCATTCTGCACTACGCTTCTCTCTCATTCTTATGCCTTTCCGTTTATTCCTAGGGACATTCCGTTTTTCTCTGTTTTTCCGATGCTACACTTCAGCATTCTGTGACGAACAGAGTGGAAGGGAAAAGCCCCTCTAATAAAGCAGCTAGAAGTTCCAGGAGCGACACACGTTGTGCTTTCAGAGAGGACGTTACAGAAAGTCGAGAGATGTGGATTCTTTCCTGCGGAGAAAAAAAACCCTGTTTTCTGGCAATGCAGTATGCAGAATTCACACTTTGCCTGAAGAAGAAGCCGCTCGTCCTAGAAAAGCATCCGGCTGAAGTCGTTCTTTGTCGTCATGCGAGAGAGACGAGACCGCTGCTCAAGGCACAAAGCAGCATTCGGGGAGAACCGCGATTTCTCGGCCAGCAACTGCAAACTCTCCGAAGCGGTTCAACGCGAGAGCCGATTTAGACGTGCGTGAGCGAAATAACGGAACTGTGACGCCAAGAACGTGTGAATTCTGCATACTGCATTGCCTGAAAACAGGGGGTTTTTTCTCCGCAGGAAAGAATCCACATCTCTCGACTTTCTGTAACGTCCTCTCTGAAAGCACAACGTTTGTCGCTCCTGGAACTTCTAGCTGCCTTATTAGTGGGGCTTTTCCCTTCCACTCTGTTCGTCACAGAATGCTGAAGTGTAGCATCGGAAAAACAGAGAAAAACGAAATGTCCCTAGGAATAAACGGAAAGGCATAAGAATGAGAGAGAAGCGTAGTGCAGAATGCATGGACACAAGGAGAAGACAAGAACCGCTCCTTTGCGATGTGCGCAGAAGAAGCCGCTCGTCCGAGAAAAGCATCCGGCTGAAGTCGCTCTTTCTCGGCATGCGAGAGAGACGAGACCGCTGCTGAAGGCACACAGCGGCATTCGGGGAGAACCGCGATTTCTCGGCCAGCAACTGCAAACTCCCCGAAGCGGTTAACAGAGAGTGGCGCTGTCCACCCACGAGAGCGAACTAGCGAAATTGCTATGCCGAGAACGTGCGATTTCAGAATACTGCATTTCCTGAAAACAGGGGTTTTTTTCTCCGCAGGAAAGAATCCACATCTCTCGACTTTCTGTAACGTCCTCTCTGAAAGCACAACGTGTGTCGCTCCTGGAACTTCTAGCTCCCTTATTAGAGGGGCTTTTCCCTTCTACTCTGTTCGTCACAGAATGCTGAAGTGTAGCATCGGAAAAACAGAGAAAAACGAAATGTCCCTAGGAATCAAGGGTTAAGAATGAGAGAGAAGCGTAGTGCAGAATGCATGGACAGAAGGAGAAGTCAGAACCACTCCTTTGGGATGTGCGCAGAAGAAGCCGCTCGTCCGAGAAAAGCATCCGGCTGAAGTCGCCCTTTCTCGGCATCCGACAAGACCGCTGTTGAAGTCTGAAAGTGGTATTCGGGGAGAAAAGCGATTTAACGGGCAGCAACTGCAAACTCTCCGTAGAGATAATGTCATTGGATTGGAGAAATGTGGTATTTCGGGGAGATAATGTCCTAATTTGTGGGGAAGATGCCGTTCTGTGAGGGGGAAGCATGCATTTCTGAGAGAAAATCTCCTATTTAGGGTGAAAGTGTCATCTTGCTAACGAACTTCATGGAGAAATTATGAGGTATTTTTATGAAACCTGGTATTACCTTGAAAGAGTATGTCTGTGATCAAATGCCATATTTCTGGGAGGGAACAATTGATGTGGGGGGGGGAAGGTGATGTATCTGTGAGAAAGCTGGTGTTTCTGGGAGAAAATGCCAGGTATTGGTGAGGAAACAGATGCTAGAGAGGGAAAAGGGAGAGAAGTGGTTTCTCCCCTTTGGGAGAGAAGTGGTATTTCTGGGAGAAAATGCCCCAAATCGGGGAGTAAGTGTCATCCTGAGGCGTGTCATGGAGTAGATTTGGGAGGAAATGGAGGTGTTTCACAGAGTAGCGGCACTTCTGGGAGAAAATGTCCTCAGTGGGAAAGACAATGTCCTCTTGAGGGAAGAAAACAGGTCTTTCTTACAGCAAATGTCATCCAATTGGGAGAAAATCTCCTCTCTTGGGGAGAAAAGTGGTCTTTCTGAGAGAAGGTGTCCTCTTCTTGGCTGCAAGTGTCCCATTTGGCATTGTCATGGAGGCTTTTTGGGGAGAAAGCGTGTGGCAGTTGTAAGAGAAGGGGTATTTCTGGGAGCAAATCTCCTCTTTTTGGAAGAGAAGGTGAAATTTCCAAGGGAAAAGTGGCATTTCTGGGAGGAAATGACATAGCTGGGGGAGAAAAGTGGGAACCGGTGGGAAAGAAGATCTTGTACTGGAGAGCAACGGTGGTCTTTTTGGTGTGCCAAGTGGTCTCTTGGGGAGACAACGTGGTAAATAGGGGAGACAATGTCCTCTGGAGGAGTGTCAAGTAGTATTTGGGAGAGCAAACGTCAGGTATTTCTCGGAAACCGGCTGTTTCTGGGAGATAGTAGCAGACTTGGTTGGAAAATGACAGGTGTTTGTGAGAAAGCTGGTATTTTGGGGAAAAAAGGCCGTTTTTTAAAGAATAAGCTGGCATTTCTGGGAGAATATGTCCCATCTTTGGGAGAAAACGGGTGTATGTGGGAGAAAATGTCGTGTATTTGGGAGAAAGCTGGTGTATGTGGGAGAAAAGGCCATTGTGATGGGAGTCAGTGTGATCTTGAGGAGTGGAAAGCAGTATTCTTGAGATGAAACGTGAGGTATTTCTAAGAGTCCTGGTATTTCTGGGAGAAAATGTCTTGTTTTGGAGAGCCAAAGTCCCATTTTGGGGGCAGAAGCTGGTATTTCTGTGACACTGCCATCTTGATGGGGGTAAGTGTGATCTTGAGGAGTGTAAAGCAGCATTTTGGTTAGAAAATGGGAGCTCTTCCTAAGAGCAGTGCTATTTCTGGGAGAAAAGGAGCTCTACTGGGCATAAAAACGGTGTATCTGTGATAAAATGCCACATTTCTGAAAGAAACTGTCCTCTTGCGGAGTGTAATGCTGTATGTTCCGGAGGAAATGGGAAATATTCAGCAGAGTCCTGGTATTTCTGGGAGAAGAGGTCTGATGTGGGGGGGGGAAGGTGATGTATCTGTGAGAAAGCTGGTGTTTCTGGGAGAAAATGCCAGGTATTGGTGAGGAAACAGATGCTAGAGAGGGAAAAGGCCATCCCTTTGGGAGAGAAGTGGTATTTCTGGGAGAAAATGCCCCAAATCGGGGAGTAAGTGTCATCCTGAGGCGTGTCATGGAGTAGATTTGGGAGGAAATGGAGGTGTTTCACAGAGTAGCGGCACTTCTGGGAGAAAATGTCCTCAGTGGGAAAGACAATGTCCTCTTGAGGGAAGAAAACAGGTCTTTCTTACAGCATATGTCATCCAATTGGGAGAAAATCTCCTCTCTTGGGGAGAAAAGTGGTCTTTCTGAGAGAAGGTGTCCTCTTCTTGGCTGCAAGTGTCCCATTTGGCATTGTCATGGAGGCTTTTTGGGGAGAAAGCGTGTGGCAGTTGTAAGAGAAGGGGTATTTCTGGGAGCAAATCTCCTCTTTTTGGAAGAGAAGGTGAAATTTCCAAGGGAAAAGTGGCATTTCTGGGAGGAAATGACATAGCTGGGGGAGAAAAGTGGGAACCGGTGGGAAAGAAGAACTTGTACTGGAGAGCAACGGTGGTCTTTTTGGTGTGCCAAGTGGTCTCTTGGGGAGACAACGTGGTAAATAGGGGAGACAATGTCCTCGGGAGGAGTGTCAAGTAGTATTTGGGAGAGCAAACGTCAGGTATTTCTCGGAAACCGGCTGTTTCTGGGAGATAGTAGCAGACTTGGTTGGAAAATGACAGGTGTTTGTGAGAAAGCTGGTATTTTGGGAAAAAGAGGCCGTTTTTTAAAGAATAAGCTGGCATTTCTGGGAGAATATGTCCCATCTTTGGGAGAAAACGGGTGTATGTGGGAGAAAATGTCGTGTATTTGGGAGAAAGCTGGTGTATGTGGGAGAAAAGGCCATTGTGATGGGAGTCAGTGTGATCTTGAGGAGTGGAAAGCAGTATTCTTGAGATGAAACGTGAGGTATTTCTAAGAGTCCTGGTATTTCTGGGAGAAAATGTCTTGTTTTGGAGAGCCAAAGTCCCATTTTGGGGGCAGAAGCTGGTATTTCTGTGACACTGCCATCTTGATGGGGGTAAGTGTGATCTTGAGGAGTGTAAAGCAGCATTTTGGTTAGAAAATGGGAGCTCTTCCTAAGAGCAGTGCTATTTCTGGGAGAAAAGGAGCTCTACTGGGCATAAAAATGGTGTATCTGTGATAAAATGCCACATTTCTGAAAGAAACTGTCCTCTTGCGGAGTGTAATGCTGTATGTTCCGGAGGAAATGGGAAATATTCAGCAGAGTCCTGGTATTTCTGGGAGAAGAGGTCTGATGTGGGGGGGGGGAAGGTGATGTATCTGTGAGAGAGCTGGTGTTTCTGGGAGAAAATGCCAGGTATTGGTGAGGAAACAGATGCTAGAGAGGGAAAAGGCCATCCCTTTGGGAGAGAAGTGGTATTTCTGGGAGAAAATGCCCCAAATTGGGGAGTAAGTGTCATCCTGAGGCGTGTCATGGAGTAGATTTGGGAGGAAATGGAGGTGTTTCACAGAGTAGCGGCACTTCTGGGAGAAAATGTCCTCAGTGGGAAAGACAATGTCCTCTTGAGGGAAGAAAACAGGTCTTTCTTACAGCAAATGTCATCCAATTGGGAGAAAATCTCCTCTCTTGGGGAGAAAAGTGGTCTTTCTGAGAGAAGGTGTCCTCTTCTTGGCTGCAAGTGTCCCATTTGGCATTGTCATGGAGGCTTTTTGGGGAGAAAGCGTGTGGCAGTTGTAAGAGAAGGGGTATTTCTGGGAGCAAATCTCCTCTTTTTGGAAGAGAAGGTGAAATTTCCAAGGGAAAAGTGGCATTTCTGGGAGGAAATGACATAGCTGGGGGAGAAAAGTGGGAACCGGTGGGAAAGAAGATCTTGTACTGGAGAGCAACGGTGGTCTTTTTGGTGTGCCAAGTGGTCTCTTGGGGAGACAACGTGGTAAATAGGGGAGACAATGTCCTCTGGAGGAGTGTCAAGTAGTATTTGGGAGAGCAAACGTCAGGTATTTCTCGGAAACCGGCTGTTTCTGGGAGATAGTAGCAGACTTGGTTGGAAAATGACAGGTGTTTGTGAGAAAGCTGGTATTTTGGGGAAAAAAGGCCGTTTTTTAAAGAATAAGCTGGCATTTCTGGGAGAATATGTCCCATCTTTGGGAGAAAACGGGTGTATGTGGGAGAAAATGTCGTGTATTTGGGAGAAAGCTGGTGTATGTGGGAGAAAAGGCCATTGTGATGGGAGTCAGTGTGATCTTGAGGAGTGGAAAGCAGTATTCTTGAGATGAAACGTGAGGTATTTCTAAGAGTCCTGGTATTTCTGGGAGAAAATGTCTTGTTTTGGAGAGCCAAAGTCCCATTTTGGGGGCAGAAGCTGGTATTTCTGTGACACTGCCATCTTGATGGGGGTAAGTGTGATCTTGAGGAGTGTAAAGCAGCATTTTGGTTAGAAAATGGGAGCTCTTCCTAAGAGCAGTGCTATTTCTGGGAGAAAAGGAGCTCTACTGGGCATAAAAACGGTGTATCTGTGATAAAATGCCACATTTCTGAAAGAAACTGTCCTCTTGCGGAGTGTAATGCTGTATGTTCCGGAGGAAATGGGAAATATTCAGCAGAGTCCTGGTATTTCTGGGAGAAGAGGTCTGATGTGGGGGGGGGAAGGTGATGTATCTGTGAGAAAGCTGGTGTTTCTGGGAGAAAATGCCAGGTATTGGTGAGGAAACAGATGCTAGAGAGGGAAAAGGCCATCCCTTTGGGAGAGAAGTGGTATTTCTGGGAGAAAATGCCCCAAATCGGGGAGTAAGTGTCATCCTGAGGCGTGTCATGGAGTAGATTTGGGAGGAAATGGAGGTGTTTCACAGAGTAGCGGCACTTCTGGGAGAAAATGTCCTCAGTGGGAAAGACAATGTCCTCTTGAGGGAAGAAAACAGGTCTTTCTTACAGCAAATGTCATCCAATTGGGAGAAAATCTCCTCTCTTGGGGAGAAAAGTGGTCTTTCTGAGAGAAGGTGTCCTCTTCTTGGCTGCAAGTGTCCCATTTGGCATTGTCATGGAGGCTTTTTGGGGAGAAAGCGTGTGGCAGTTGTAAGAGAAGGGGTATTTCTGGGAGCAAATCTCCTCTTTTTGGAAGAGAAGGTGAAATTTCCAAGGGAAAAGTGGCATTTCTGGGAGGAAATGACATAGCTGGGGGAGAAAAGTGGGAACCGGTGGGAAAGAAGAACTTGTACTGGAGAGCAACGGTGGTCTTTTTGGTGTGCCAAGTGGTCTCTTGGGGAGACAACGTGGTAAATAGGGGAGACAATGTCCTCTGGAGGAGTGTCAAGTAGTATTTGGGAGAGCAAACGTCAGGTATTTCTCGGAAACCGGCTGTTTCTGGGAGATAGTAGCAGACTTGGTTGGAAAATGACAGGTGTTTGTGAGAAAGCTGGTATTTTGGGAAAAAGAGGCCGTTTTTTAAAGAATAAGCTGGCATTTCTGGGAGAATATGTCCCATCTTTGGGAGAAAACGGGTGTATGTGGGAGAAAATGTGTATTTGGGAGAAAGCTGGTGTATGTGGGAGACAAGGCCATTGTGATGGGAGTCAGTGTGATCTTGAGGAGTGGAAAGCAGTATTCTTGAGATGAAACATGAGGTATTTCTAAGAGTCCTGGTATTTCTGGGAGAAAATGTCTTGTTTTGGAGAGCCAAAGTCCCATTTTGGGGGCAGAAGCTGGTATTTCTGTGACACTGCCATCTTGATGGGGGTAAGTGTGATCTTGAGGAGTGTAAAGCAGCATTTTGGTTAGAAAATGGGAGCTCTTCCTAAGAGCAGTGCTATTTCTGGGAGAAAAGGAGCTCTACTGGGCATAAAAATGGTGTATCTGTGATAAAATGCCACATTTCTGAAAGAAACTGTCCTCTTGCGGAGTGTAATGCTGTATGTTCCGGAGGAAATGGGAAATATTCAGCAGAGTCCTGGTATTTCTGGGAGAAGAGGTCTGATGTGGGGGGGGGGAAGGTGATGTATCTGTGAGAGAGCTGGTGTTTCTGGGAGAAAATGCCAGGTATTGGTGAGGAAACAGATGCTAGAGAGGGAAAAGGCCATCCCTTTGGGAGAGAAGTGGTATTTCTGGGAGAAAATGCCCCAAATCGGGGAGTAAGTGTCATCCTGAGGCGTGTCATGGAGTAGATTTGGGAGGAAATGGAGGTGTTTCACAGAGTAGCGGCACTTCTGGGAGAAAATGTCCTCAGTGGGAAAGACAATGTCCTCTTGAGGGAAGAAAACAGGTCTTTCTTACAGCAAATGTCATCCAATTGGGAGAAAATCTCCTCTCTTGGGGAGAAAAGTGGTCTTTCTGAGAGAAGGTGTCCTCTTCTTGGCTGCAAGTGTCCCATTTGGCATTGTCATGGAGGCTTTTTGGGGAGAAAGCGTGTGGCAGTTGTAAGAGAAGGGGTATTTCTGGGAGCAAATCTCCTCTTTTTGGAAGAGAAGGTGAAATTTCCAAGGGAAAAGTGGCATTTCTGGGAGGAAATGACATAGCTGGGGGAGAAAAGTGGGAACCGGTGGGAAAGAAGATCTTGTACTGGAGAGCAACGGTGGTCTTTTTGGTGTGCCAAGTGGTCTCTTGGGGAGACAACGTGGTAAATAGGGGAGACAATGTCCTCTGGAGGAGTGTCAAGTAGTATTTGGGAGAGCAAACGTCAGGTATTTCTCGGAAACCGGCTGTTTCTGGGAGATAGTAGCAGACTTGGTTGGAAAATGACAGGTGTTTGTGAGAAAGCTGGTATTTTGGGAAAAAGAGGCCGTTTTTTAAAGAATAAGCTGGCATTTCTGGGAGAATATGTCCCATCTTTGGGAGAAAACGGGTGTATGTGGGAGAAAATGTCGTGTATTTGGGAGAAAGCTGGTGTATGTGGGAGAAAAGGCCATTGTGATGGGAGTCAGTGTGATCTTGAGGAGTGGAAAGCAGTATTCTTGAGATGAAACGTGAGGTATTTCTAAGAGTCCTGGTATTTCTGGGAGAAAATGTCTTGTTTTGGAGAGCCAAAGTCCCATTTTGGGGGCAGAAGCTGGTATTTCTGTGACACTGCCATCTTGATGGGGGTAAGTGTGATCTTGAGGAGTGTAAAGCAGCATTTTGGTTAGAAAATGGGAGCTCTTCCTAAGAGCAGTGCTATTTCTGGGAGAAAAGGAGCTCTACTGGGCATAAAAACGGTGTATCTGTGATAAAATGCCACATTTCTGAAAGAAACTGTCCTCTTGCGGAGTGTAATGCTGTATGTTCCGGAGGAAATGGGAAATATTCAGCAGAGTCCTGGTATTTCTGGGAGAAGAGGTCTGATGTGGGGGGGGGAAGGTGATGTATCTGTGAGAAAGCTGGTGTTTCTGGGAGAAAATGCCAGGTATTGGTGAGGAAACAGATGCTAGAGAGGGAAAAGGCCATCCCTTTGGGAGAGAAGTGGTATTTCTGGGAGAAAATGCCCCAAATCGGGGAGTAAGTGTCATCCTGAGGCGTGTCATGGAGTAGATTTGGGAGGAAATGGAGGTGTTTCACAGAGTAGCGGCACTTCTGGGAGAAAATGTCCTCAGTGGGAAAGACAATGTCCTCTTGAGGGAAGAAAACAGGTCTTTCTTACAGCAAATGTCATCCAATTGGGAGAAAATCTCCTCTCTTGGGGAGAAAAGTGGTCTTTCTGAGAGAAGGTGTCCTCTTCTTGGCTGCAAGTGTCCCATTTGGCATTGTCATGGAGGCTTTTTGGGGAGAAAGCGTGTGGCAGTTGTAAGAGAAGGGGTATTTCTGGGAGCAAATCTCCTCTTTTTGGAAGAGAAGGTGAAATTTCCAAGGGAAAAGTGGCATTTCTGGGAGGAAATGACATAGCTGGGGGAGAAAAGTGGGAACCGGTGGGAAAGAAGATCTTGTACTGGAGAGCAACGGTGGTCTTTTTGGTGTGCCAAGTGGTCTCTTGGGGAGACAACGTGGTAAATAGGGGAGACAATGTCCTCTGGAGGAGTGTCAAGTAGTATTTGGGAGAGCAAACGTCAGGTATTTCTCGGAAACCGGCTGTTTCTGGGAGATAGTAGCAGACTTGGTTGGAAAATGACAGGTGTTTGTGAGAAAGCTGGTATTTTGGGAAAAAGAGGCCGTTTTTTAAAGAATAAGCTGGCATTTCTGGGAGAATATGTCCCATCTTTGGGAGAAAACGGGTGTATGTGGGAGAAAATGTCGTGTATTTGGGAGAAAGCTGGTGTATGTGGGAGAAAAGGCCATTGTGATGGGAGTCAGTGTGATCTTGAGGAGTGGAAAGCAGTATTCTTGAGATGAAACGTGAGGTATTTCTAAGAGTCCTGGTATTTCTGGGAGAAAATGTCTTGTTTTGGAGAGCCAAAGTCCCATTTTGGGGGCAGAAGCTGGTATTTCTGTGACACTGCCATCTTGATGGGGGTAAGTGTGATCTTGAGGAGTGTAAAGCAGCATTTTGGTTAGAAAATGGGAGCTCTTCCTAAGAGCAGTGCTATTTCTGGGAGAAAAGGAGCTCTACTGGGCATAAAAATGGTGTATCTGTGATAAAATGCCACATTTCTGAAAGAAACTGTCCTCTTGCGGAGTGTAATGCTGTATGTTCCGGAGGAAATGGGAAATATTCAGCAGAGTCCTGGTATTTCTGGGAGAAGAGGTCTGATGTGGGGGGGGGAAGGTGATGTATCTGTGAGAGAGCTGGTGTTTCTGGGAGAAAATGCCAGGTATTGGTGAGGAAACAGATGCTAGAGAGGGAAAAGGCCATCCCTTTGGGAGAGAAGTGGTATTTCTGGGAGAAAATGCCCCAAATCGGGGAGTAAGTGTCATCCTGAGGCGTGTCATGGAGTAGATTTGGGAGGAAATGGAGGTGTTTCACAGAGTAGCGGCACTTCTGGGAGAAAATGTCCTCAGTGGGAAAGACAATGTCCTCTTGAGGGAAGAAAACAGGTCTTTCTTACAGCAAATGTCATCCAATTGGGAGAAAATCTCCTCTCTTGGGGAGAAAAGTGGTCTTTCTGAGAGAAGGTGTCCTCTTCTTGGCTGCAAGTGTCCCATTTGGCATTGTCATGGAGGCTTTTTGGGGAGAAAGCGTGTGGCAGTTGTAAGAGAAGGGGTATTTCTGGGAGCAAATCTCCTCTTTTTGGAAGAGAAGGTGAAATTTCCAAGGGAAAAGTGGCATTTCTGGGAGGAAATGACATAGCTGGGGGAGAAAAGTGGGAACCGGTGGGAAAGAAGATCTTGTACTGGAGAGCAACGGTGGTCTTTTTGGTGTGCCAAGTGGTCTCTTGGGGAGACAACGTGGTAAATAGGGGAGACAATGTCCTCTGGAGGAGTGTCAAGTAGTATTTGGGAGAGCAAACGTCAGGTATTTCTCGGAAACCGGCTGTTTCTGGGAGATAGTAGCAGACTTGGTTGGAAAATGACAGGTGTTTGTGAGAAAGCTGGTATTTTGGGAAAAAGAGGCCGTTTTTTAAAGAATAAGCTGGCATTTCTGGGAGAATATGTCCCATCTTTGGGAGAAAACGGGTGTATGTGGGAGAAAATGTCGTGTATTTGGGAGAAAGCTGGTGTATGTGGGAGAAAAGGCCATTGTGATGGGAGTCAGTGTGATCTTGAGGAGTGGAAAGCAGTATTCTTGAGATGAAACGTGAGGTATTTCTAAGAGTCCTGGTATTTCTGGGAGAAAATGTCTTGTTTTGGAGAGCCAAAGTCCCATTTTGGGGGCAGAAGCTGGTATTTCTGTGACACTGCCATCTTGATGGGGGTAAGTGTGATCTTGAGGAGTGTAAAGCAGCATTTTGGTTAGAAAATGGGAGCTCTTCCTAAGAGCAGTGCTATTTCTGGGAGAAAAGGAGCTCTACTGGGCATAAAAATGGTGTATCTGTGATAAAATGCCACATTTCTGAAAGAAACTGTCCTCTTGCGGAGTGTAATGCTGTATGTTCCGGAGGAAATGGGAAATATTCAGCAGAGTCCTGGTATTTCTGGGAGAAGAGGTCTGATGTGGGGGGGGGAAGGTGATGTATCTGTGAGAAAGCTGGTGTTTCTGGGAGAAAATGCCAGGTATTGGTGAGGAAACAGATGCTAGAGAGGGAAAAGGCCATCCCTTTGGGAGAGAAGTGGTATTTCTGGGAGAAAATGCCCCAAATCGGGGAGTAAGTGTCATCCTGAGGCGTGTCATGGAGTAGATTTGGGAGGAAATGGAGGTGTTTCACAGAGTAGCGGCACTTCTGGGAGAAAATGTCCTCAGTGGGAAAGACAATGTCCTCTTGAGGGAAGAAAACAGGTCTTTCTTACAGCAAATGTCATCCAATTGGGAGAAAATCTCCTCTCTTGGGGAGAAAAGTGGTCTTTCTGAGAGAAGGTGTCCTCTTCTTGGCTGCAAGTGTCCCATTTGGCATTGTCATGGAGGCTTTTTGGGGAGAAAGCGTGTGGCAGTTGTAAGAGAAGGGGTATTTCTGGGAGCAAATCTCCTCTTTTTGGAAGAGAAGGTGAAATTTCCAAGGGAAAAGTGGCATTTCTGGGAGGAAATGACATAGCTGGGGGAGAAAAGTGGGAACCGGTGGGAAAGAAGATCTTGTACTGGAGAGCAACGGTGGTCTTTTTGGTGTGCCAAGTGGTCTCTTGGGGAGACAACGTGGTAAATAGGGGAGACAATGTCCTCTGGAGGAGTGTCAAGTAGTATTTGGGAGAGCAAACGTCAGGTATTTCTCGGAAACCGGCTGTTTCTGGGAGATAGTAGCAGACTTGGTTGGAAAATGACAGGTGTTTGTGAGAAAGCTGGTATTTTGGGAAAAAGAGGCCGTTTTTTAAAGAATAAGCTGGCATTTCTGGGAGAATATGTCCCATCTTTGGGAGAAAACGGGTGTATGTGGGAGAAAATGTCGTGTATTTGGGAGAAAGCTGGTGTATGTGGGAGAAAAGGCCATTGTGATGGGAGTCAGTGTGATCTTGAGGAGTGGAAAGCAGTATTCTTGAGATGAAACGTGAGGTATTTCTAAGAGTCCTGGTATTTCTGGGAGAAAATGTCTTGTTTTGGAGAGCCAAAGTCCCATTTTGGGGGCAGAAGCTGGTATTTCTGTGACACTGCCATCTTGATGGGGGTAAGTGTGATCTTGAGGAGTGTAAAGCAGCATTTTGGTTAGAAAATGGGAGCTCTTCCTAAGAGCAGTGCTATTTCTGGGAGAAAAGGAGCTCTACTGGGCATAAAAACGGTGTATCTGTGATAAAATGCCACATTTCTGAAAGAAACTGTCCTCTTGCGGAGTGTAATGCTGTATGTTCCGGAGGAAATGGGAAATATTCAGCAGAGTCCTGGTATTTCTGGGAGAAGAGGTCTGATGTGGGGGGGGGAAGGTGATGTATCTGTGAGAAAGCTGGTGTTTCTGGGAGAAAATGCCAGGTATTGGTGAGGAAACAGATGCTAGAGAGGGAAAAGGCCATCCCTTTGGGAGAGAAGTGGTATTTCTGGGAGAAAATGCCCCAAATCGGGGAGTAAGTGTCATCCTGAGGCGTGTCATGGAGTAGATTTGGGAGGAAATGGAGGTGTTTCACAGAGTAGCGGCACTTCTGGGAGAAAATGTCCTCAGTGGGAAAGACAATGTCCTCTTGAGGGAAGAAAACGGGTCTTTCTTACAGCAAATGTCATCCAATTGGGAGAAAATCTCCTCTCTTGGGGAGAAAAGTGGTCTTTCTGAGAGAAGGTGTCCTCTTCTTGGCTGCAAGTGTCCCATTTGGCATTGTCATGGAGGCTTTTTGGGGAGAAAGCGTGTGGCAGTTGTAAGAGAAGGGGTATTTCTGGGAGCAAATCTCCTCTTTTTGGAAGAGAAGGTGAAATTTCCAAGGGAAAAGTGGCATTTCTGGGAGGAAATGACATAGCTGGGGGAGAAAAGTGGGAACCGGTGGGAAAGAAGAACTTGTACTGGAGAGCAACGGTGGTCTTTTTGGTGTGCCAAGTGGTCTCTTGGGGAGACAACGTGGTAAATAGGGGAGACAATGTCCTCGGGAGGAGTGTCAAGTAGTATTTGGGAGAGCAAACGTCAGGTATTTCTCGGAAACCGGCTGTTTCTGGGAGATAGTAGCAGACTTGGTTGGAAAATGACAGGTGTTTGTGAGAAAGCTGGTATTTTGGGAAAAAGAGGCCGTTTTTTAAAGAATAAGCTGGCATTTCTGGGAGAATATGTCCCATCTTTGGGAGAAAACGGGTGTATGTGGGAGAAAATGTCGTGTATTTGGGAGAAAGCTGGTGTATGTGGGAGAAAAGGCCATTGTGATGGGAGTCAGTGTGATCTTGAGGAGTGGAAAGCAGTATTCTTGAGATGAAACGTGAGGTATTTCTAAGAGTCCTGGTATTTCTGGGAGAAAATGTCTTGTTTTGGAGAGCCAAAGTCCCATTTTGGGGGCAGAAGCTGGTATTTCTGTGACACTGCCATCTTGATGGGGGTAAGTGTGATCTTGAGGAGTGTAAAGCAGCATTTTGGTTAGAAAATGGGAGCTCTTCCTAAGAGCAGTGCTATTTCTGGGAGAAAAGGAGCTCTACTGGGCATAAAAATGGTGTATCTGTGATAAAATGCCACATTTCTGAAAGAAACTGTCCTCTTGCGGAGTGTAATGCTGTATGTTCCGGAGGAAATGGGAAATATTCAGCAGAGTCCTGGTATTTCTGGGAGAAGAGGTCTGATGTGGGGGGGGGAAGGTGATGTATCTGTGAGAGAGCTGGTGTTTCTGGGAGAAAATGCCAGGTATTGGTGAGGAAACAGATGCTAGAGAGGGAAAAGGCCATCCCTTTGGGAGAGAAGTGGTATTTCTGGGAGAAAATGCCCCAAATCGGGGAGTAAGTGTCATCCTGAGGCGTGTCATGGAGTAGATTTGGGAGGAAATGGAGGTGTTTCACAGAGTAGCGGCACTTCTGGGAGAAAATGTCCTCAGTGGGAAAGACAATGTCCTCTTGAGGGAAGAAAACAGGTCTTTCTTACAGCAAATGTCATCCAATTGGGAGAAAATCTCCTCTCTTGGGGAGAAAAGTGGTCTTTCTGAGAGAAGGTGTCCTCTTCTTGGCTGCAAGTGTCCCATTTGGCATTGTCATGGAGGCTTTTTGGGGAGAAAGCGTGTGGCAGTTGTAAGAGAAGGGGTATTTCTGGGAGCAAATCTCCTCTTTTTGGAAGAGAAGGTGAAATTTCCAAGGGAAAAGTGGCATTTCTGGGAGGAAATGACATAGCTGGGGGAGAAAAGTGGGAACCGGTGGGAAAGAAGAACTTGTACTGGAGAGCAACGGTGGTCTTTTTGGTGTGCCAAGTGGTCTCTTGGGGAGACAACGTGGTAAATAGGGGAGACAATGTCCTCTGGAGGAGTGTCAAGTAGTATTTGGGAGAGCAAACGTCAGGTATTTCTCGGAAACCGGCTGTTTCTGGGAGATAGTAGCAGACTTGGTTGGAAAATGACAGGTGTTTGTGAGAAAGCTGGTATTTTGGGAAAAAGAGGCCGTTTTTTAAAGAATAAGCTGGCATTTCTGGGAGAATATGTCCCATCTTTGGGAGAAAACGGGTGTATGTGGGAGAAAATGTCGTGTATTTGGGAGAAAGCTGGTGTATGTGGGAGAAAAGGCCATTGTGATGGGAGTCAGTGTGATCTTGAGGAGTGGAAAGCAGTATTCTTGAGATGAAACGTGAGGTATTTCTAAGAGTCCTGGTATTTCTGGGAGAAAATGTCTTGTTTTGGAGAGCCAAAGTCCCATTTTGGGGGCAGAAGCTGGTATTTCTGTGACACTGCCATCTTGATGGGGGTAAGTGTGATCTTGAGGAGTGTAAAGCAGCATTTTGGTTAGAAAATGGGAGCTCTTCCTAAGAGCAGTGCTATTTCTGGGAGAAAAGGAGCTCTACTGGGCATAAAAATGGTGTATCTGTGATAAAATGCCACATTTCTGAAAGAAACTGTCCTCTTGCGGAGTGTAATGCTGTATGTTCCGGAGGAAATGGGAAATATTCAGCAGAGTCCTGGTATTTCTGGGAGAAGAGGTCTGATGTGGGGGGGGGAAGGTGATGTATCTGTGAGAAAGCTGGTGTTTCTGGGAGAAAATGCCAGGTATTGGTGAGGAAACAGATGCTAGAGAGGGAAAAGGCCATCCCTTTGGGAGAGAAGTGGTATTTCTGGGAGAAAATGCCCCAAATCGGGGAGTAAGTGTCATCCTGAGGCGTGTCATGGAGTAGATTTGGGAGGAAATGGAGGTGTTTCACAGAGTAGCGGCACTTCTGGGAGAAAATGTCCTCAGTGGGAAAGACAATGTCCTCTTGAGGGAAGAAAACAGGTCTTTCTTACAGCAAATGTCATCCAATTGGGAGAAAATCTCCTCTCTTGGGGAGAAAAGTGGTCTTTCTGAGAGAAGGTGTCCTCTTCTTGGCTGCAAGTGTCCCATTTGGCATTGTCATGGAGGCTTTTTGGGGAGAAAGCGTGTGGCAGTTGTAAGAGAAGGGGTATTTCTGGGAGCAAATCTCCTCTTTTTGGAAGAGAAGGTGAAATTTCCAAGGGAAAAGTGGCATTTCTGGGAGGAAATGACATAGCTGGGGGAGAAAAGTGGGAACCGGTGGGAAAGAAGATCTTGTACTGGAGAGCAACGGTGGTCTTTTTGGTGTGCCAAGTGGTCTCTTGGGGAGACAACGTGGTAAATAGGGGAGACAATGTCCTCTGGAGGAGTGTCAAGTAGTATTTGGGAGAGCAAACGTCAGGTATTTCTCGGAAACCGGCTGTTTCTGGGAGATAGTAGCAGACTTGGTTGGAAAATGACAGGTGTTTGTGAGAAAGCTGGTATTTTGGGAAAAAGAGGCCGTTTTTTAAAGAATAAGCTGGCATTTCTGGGAGAATATGTCCCATCTTTGGGAGAAAACGGGTGTATGTGGGAGAAAATGTCGTGTATTTGGGAGAAAGCTGGTGTATGTGGGAGAAAAGGCCATTGTGATGGGAGTCAGTGTGATCTTGAGGAGTGGAAAGCAGTATTCTTGAGATGAAACGTGAGGTATTTCTAAGAGTCCTGGTATTTCTGGGAGAAAATGTCTTGTTTTGGAGAGCCAAAGTCCCATTTTGGGGGCAGAAGCTGGTATTTCTGTGACACTGCCATCTTGATGGGGGTAAGTGTGATCTTGAGGAGTGTAAAGCAGCATTTTGGTTAGAAAATGGGAGCTCTTCCTAAGAGCAGTGCTATTTCTGGGAGAAAAGGAGCTCTACTGGGCATAAAAACGGTGTATCTGTGATAAAATGCCACATTTCTGAAAGAAACTGTCCTCTTGCGGAGTGTAATGCTGTATGTTCCGGAGGAAATGGGAAATATTCAGCAGAGTCCTGGTATTTCTGGGAGAAGAGGTCTGATGTGGGGGGGGGAAGGTGATGTATCTGTGAGAAAGCTGGTGTTTCTGGGAGAAAATGCCAGGTATTGGTGAGGAAACAGATGCTAGAGAGGGAAAAGGCCATCCCTTTGGGAGAGAAGTGGTATTTCTGGGAGAAAATGCCCCAAATCGGGGAGTAAGTGTCATCCTGAGGCGTGTCATGGAGTAGATTTGGGAGGAAATGGAGGTGTTTCACAGAGTAGCGGCACTTCTGGGAGAAAATGTCCTCAGTGGGAAAGACAATGTCCTCTTGAGGGAAGAAAACGGGTCTTTCTTACAGCAAATGTCATCCAATTGGGAGAAAATCTCCTCTCTTGGGGAGAAAAGTGGTCTTTCTGAGAGAAGGTGTCCTCTTCTTGGCTGCAAGTGTCCCATTTGGCATTGTCATGGAGGCTTTTTGGGGAGAAAGCGTGTGGCAGTTGTAAGAGAAGGGGTATTTCTGGGAGCAAATCTCCTCTTTTTGGAAGAGAAGGTGAAATTTCCAAGGGAAAAGTGGCATTTCTGGGAGGAAATGACATAGCTGGGGGAGAAAAGTGGGAACCGGTGGGAAAGAAGAACTTGTACTGGAGAGCAACGGTGGTCTTTTTGGTGTGCCAAGTGGTCTCTTGGGGAGACAACGTGGTAAATAGGGGAGACAATGTCCTCGGGAGGAGTGTCAAGTAGTATTTGGGAGAGCAAACGTCAGGTATTTCTCGGAAACCGGCTGTTTCTGGGAGATAGTAGCAGACTTGGTTGGAAAATGACAGGTGTTTGTGAGAAAGCTGGTATTTTGGGAAAAAGAGGCCGTTTTTTAAAGAATAAGCTGGCATTTCTGGGAGAATATGTCCCATCTTTGGGAGAAAACGGGTGTATGTGGGAGAAAATGTCGTGTATTTGGGAGAAAGCTGGTGTATGTGGGAGAAAAGGCCATTGTGATGGGAGTCAGTGTGATCTTGAGGAGTGGAAAGCAGTATTCTTGAGATGAAACGTGAGGTATTTCTAAGAGTCCTGGTATTTCTGGGAGAAAATGTCTTGTTTTGGAGAGCCAAAGTCCCATTTTGGGGGCAGAAGCTGGTATTTCTGTGACACTGCCATCTTGATGGGGGTAAGTGTGATCTTGAGGAGTGTAAAGCAGCATTTTGGTTAGAAAATGGGAGCTCTTCCTAAGAGCAGTGCTATTTCTGGGAGAAAAGGAGCTCTACTGGGCATAAAAATGGTGTATCTGTGATAAAATGCCACATTTCTGAAAGAAACTGTCCTCTTGCGGAGTGTAATGCTGTATGTTCCGGAGGAAATGGGAAATATTCAGCAGAGTCCTGGTATTTCTGGGAGAAGAGGTCTGATGTGGGGGGGGGAAGGTGATGTATCTGTGAGAAAGCTGGTGTTTCTGGGAGAAAATGCCAGGTATTGGTGAGGAAACAGATGCTAGAGAGGGAAAAGGCCATCCCTTTGGGAGAGAAGTGGTATTTCTGGGAGAAAATGCCCCAAATCGGGGAGTAAGTGTCATCCTGAGGCGTGTCATGGAGTAGATTTGGGAGGAAATGGAGGTGTTTCACAGAGTAGCGGCACTTCTGGGAGAAAATGTCCTCAGTGGGAAAGACAATGTCCTCTTGAGGGAAGAAAACAGGTCTTTCTTACAGCAAATGTCATCCAATTGGGAGAAAATCTCCTCTCTTGGGGAGAAAAGTGGTCTTTCTGAGAGAAGGTGTCCTCTTCTTGGCTGCAAGTGTCCCATTTGGCATTGTCATGGAGGCTTTTTGGGGAGAAAGCGTGTGGCAGTTGTAAGAGAAGGGGTATTTCTGGGAGCAAATCTCCTCTTTTTGGAAGAGAAGGTGAAATTTCCAAGGGAAAAGTGGCATTTCTGGGAGGAAATGACATAGCTGGGGGAGAAAAGTGGGAACCGGTGGGAAAGAAGATCTTGTACTGGAGAGCAACGGTGGTCTTTTTGGTGTGCCAAGTGGTCTCTTGGGGAGACAACGTGGTAAATAGGGGAGACAATGTCCTCTGGAGGAGTGTCAAGTAGTATTTGGGAGAGCAAACGTCAGGTATTTCTCGGAAACCGGCTGTTTCTGGGAGATAGTAGCAGACTTGGTTGGAAAATGACAGGTGTTTGTGAGAAAGCTGGTATTTTGGGAAAAAGAGGCCGTTTTTTAAAGAATAAGCTGGCATTTCTGGGAGAATATGTCCCATCTTTGGGAGAAAACGGGTGTATGTGGGAGAAAATGTCGTGTATTTGGGAGAAAGCTGGTGTATGTGGGAGAAAAGGCCATTGTGATGGGAGTCAGTGTGATCTTGAGGAGTGGAAAGCAGTATTCTTGAGATGAAACGTGAGGTATTTCTAAGAGTCCTGGTATTTCTGGGAGAAAATGTCTTGTTTTGGAGAGCCAAAGTCCCATTTTGGGGGCAGAAGCTGGTATTTCTGTGACACTGCCATCTTGATGGGGGTAAGTGTGATCTTGAGGAGTGTAAAGCAGCATTTTGGTTAGAAAATGGGAGCTCTTCCTAAGAGCAGTGCTATTTCTGGGAGAAAAGGAGCTCTACTGGGCATAAAAACGGTGTATCTGTGATAAAATGCCACATTTCTGAAAGAAACTGTCCTCTTGCGGAGTGTAATGCTGTATGTTCCGGAGGAAATGGGAAATATTCAGCAGAGTCCTGGTATTTCTGGGAGAAGAGGTCTGATGTGGGGGGGAAGGTGATGTATCTGTGAGAAAGCTGGTGTTTCTGGGAGAAAATGCCAGGTATTGGTGAGGAAACAGATGCTAGAGAGGGAAAAGGCCATCCCTTTGGGAGAGAAGTGGTATTTCTGGGAGAAAATGCCCCAAATCGGGGAGTAAGTGTCATCCTGAGGCGTGTCATGGAGTAGATTTGGGAGGAAATGGAGGTGTTTCACAGAGTAGCGGCACTTCTGGGAGAAAATGTCCTCAGTGGGAAAGACAATGTCCTCTTGAGGGAAGAAAACGGGTCTTTCTTACAGCAAATGTCATCCAATTGGGAGAAAATCTCCTCTCTTGGGGAGAAAAGTGGTCTTTCTGAGAGAAGGTGTCCTCTTCTTGGCTGCAAGTGTCCCATTTGGCATTGTCATGGAGGCTTTTTGGGGAGAAAGCGTGTGGCAGTTGTAAGAGAAGGGGTATTTCTGGGAGCAAATCTCCTCTTTTTGGAAGAGAAGGTGAAATTTCCAAGGGAAAAGTGGCATTTCTGGGAGGAAATGACATAGCTGGGGGAGAAAAGTGGGAACCGGTGGGAAAGAAGAACTTGTACTGGAGAGCAACGGTGGTCTTTTTGGTGTGCCAAGTGGTCTCTTGGGGAGACAACGTGGTAAATAGGGGAGACAATGTCCTCTGGAGGAGTGTCAAGTAGTATTTGGGAGAGCAAACGTCAGGTATTTCTCGGAAACCGGCTGTTTCTGGGAGATAGTAGCAGACTTGGTTGGAAAATGACAGGTGTTTGTGAGAAAGCTGGTATTTTGGGAAAAAGAGGCCGTTTTTTAAAGAATAAGCTGGCATTTCTGGGAGAATATGTCCCATCTTTGGGAGAAAACGGGTGTATGTGGGAGAAAATGTCGTGTATTTGGGAGAAAGCTGGTGTATGTGGGAGAAAAGGCCATTGTGATGGGAGTCAGTGTGATCTTGAGGAGTGGAAAGCAGTATTCTTGAGATGAAACGTGAGGTATTTCTAAGAGTCCTGGTATTTCTGGGAGAAAATGTCTTGTTTTGGAGAGCCAAAGTCCCATTTTGGGGGCAGAAGCTGGTATTTCTGTGACACTGCCATCTTGATGGGGGTAAGTGTGATCTTGAGGAGTGTAAAGCAGCATTTTGGTTAGAAAATGGGAGCTCTTCCTAAGAGCAGTGCTATTTCTGGGAGAAAAGGAGCTCTACTGGGCATAAAAACGGTGTATCTGTGATAAAATGCCACATTTCTGAAAGAAACTGTCCTCTTGCGGAGTGTAATGCTGTATGTTCCGGAGGAAATGGGAAATATTCAGCAGAGTCCTGGTATTTCTGGGAGAAGAGGTCTGATGTGGGGGGGGAAGGTGATGTATCTGTGAGAGAGCTGGTGTTTCTGGGAGAAAATGCCAGGTATTGGTGAGGAAACAGATGCTAGAGAGGGAAAAGGCCATCCCTTTGGGAGAGAAGTGGTATTTCTGGGAGAAAATGCCCCAAATCGGGGAGTAAGTGTCATCCTGAGGCGTGTCATGGAGTAGATTTGGGAGGAAATGGAGGTGTTTCACAGAGTAGCGGCACTTCTGGGAGAAAATGTCCTCAGTGGGAAAGACAATGTCCTCTTGAGGGAAGAAAACAGGTCTTTCTTACAGCAAATGTCATCCAATTGGGAGAAAATCTCCTCTCTTGGGGAGAAAAGTGGTCTTTCTGAGAGAAGGTGTCCTCTTCTTGGCTGCAAGTGTCCCATTTGGCATTGTCATGGAGGCTTTTTGGGGAGAAAGCGTGTGGCAGTTGTAAGAGAAGGGGTATTTCTGGGAGCAAATCTCCTCTTTTTGGAAGAGAAGGTGAAATTTCCAAGGGAAAAGTGGCATTTCTGGGAGGAAATGACATAGCTGGGGGAGAAAAGTGGGAACCGGTGGGAAAGAAGATCTTGTACTGGAGAGCAACGGTGGTCTTTTTGGTGTGCCAAGTGGTCTCTTGGGGAGACAACGTGGTAAATAGGGGAGACAATGTCCTCTGGAGGAGTGTCAAGTAGTATTTGGGAGAGCAAACGTCAGGTATTTCTCGGAAACCGGCTGTTTCTGGGAGATAGTAGCAGACTTGGTTGGAAAATGACAGGTGTTTGTGAGAAAGCTGGTATTTTGGGGAAAAAAGGCCGTTTTTTAAAGAATAAGCTGGCATTTCTGGGAGAATATGTCCCATCTTTGGGAGAAAACGGGTGTATGTGGGAGAAAATGTCGTGTATTTGGGAGAAAGCTGGTGTATGTGGGAGAAAAGGCCATTGTGATGGGAGTCAGTGTGATCTTGAGGAGTGGAAAGCAGTATTCTTGAGATGAAACGTGAGGTATTTCTAAGAGTCCTGGTATTTCTGGGAGAAAATGTCTTGTTTTGGAGAGCCAAAGTCCCATTTTGGGGGCAGAAGCTGGTATTTCTGTGACACTGCCATCTTGATGGGGGTAAGTGTGATCTTGAGGAGTGTAAAGCAGCATTTTGGTTAGAAAATGGGAGCTCTTCCTAAGAGCAGTGCTATTTCTGGGAGAAAAGGAGCTCTACTGGGCATAAAAACGGTGTATCTGTGATAAAATGCCACATTTCTGAAAGAAACTGTCCTCTTGCGGAGTGTAATGCTGTATGTTCCGGAGGAAATGGGAAATATTCAGCAGAGTCCTGGTATTTCTGGGAGAAGAGGTCTGATGTGGGGGGGGGAAGGTGATGTATCTGTGAGAAAGCTGGTGTTTCTGGGAGAAAATGCCAGGTATTGGTGAGGAAACAGATGCTAGAGAGGGAAAAGGCCATCCCTTTGGGAGAGAAGTGGTATTTCTGGGAGAAAATGCCCCAAATCGGGGAGTAAGTGTCATCCTGAGGCGTGTCATGGAGTAGATTTGGGAGGAAATGGAGGTGTTTCACAGAGTAGCGGCACTTCTGGGAGAAAATGTCCTCAGTGGGAAAGACAATGTCCTCTTGAGGGAAGAAAACGGGTCTTTCTTACAGCAAATGTCATCCAATTGGGAGAAAATCTCCTCTCTTGGGGAGAAAAGTGGTCTTTCTGAGAGAAGGTGTCCTCTTCTTGGCTGCAAGTGTCCCATTTGGCATTGTCATGGAGGCTTTTTGGGGAGAAAGCGTGTGGCAGTTGTAAGAGAAGGGGTATTTCTGGGAGCAAATCTCCTCTTTTTGGAAGAGAAGGTGAAATTTCCAAGGGAAAAGTGGCATTTCTGGGAGGAAATGACATAGCTGGGGGAGAAAAGTGGGAACCGGTGGGAAAGAAGAACTTGTACTGGAGAGCAACGGTGGTCTTTTTGGTGTGCCAAGTGGTCTCTTGGGGAGACAACGTGGTAAATAGGGGAGACAATGTCCTCGGGAGGAGTGTCAAGTAGTATTTGGGAGAGCAAACGTCAGGTATTTCTCGGAAACCGGCTGTTTCTGGGAGATAGTAGCAGACTTGGTTGGAAAATGACAGGTGTTTGTGAGAAAGCTGGTATTTTGGGAAAAAGAGGCCGTTTTTTAAAGAATAAGCTGGCATTTCTGGGAGAATATGTCCCATCTTTGGGAGAAAACGGGTGTATGTGGGAGAAAATGTCGTGTATTTGGGAGAAAGCTGGTGTATGTGGGAGAAAAGGCCATTGTGATGGGAGTCAGTGTGATCTTGAGGAGTGGAAAGCAGTATTCTTGAGATGAAACGTGAGGTATTTCTAAGAGTCCTGGTATTTCTGGGAGAAAATGTCTTGTTTTGGAGAGCCAAAGTCCCATTTTGGGGGCAGAAGCTGGTATTTCTGTGACACTGCCATCTTGATGGGGGTAAGTGTGATCTTGAGGAGTGTAAAGCAGCATTTTGGTTAGAAAATGGGAGCTCTTCCTAAGAGCAGTGCTATTTCTGGGAGAAAAGGAGCTCTACTGGGCATAAAAATGGTGTATCTGTGATAAAATGCCACATTTCTGAAAGAAACTGTCCTCTTGCGGAGTGTAATGCTGTATGTTCCGGAGGAAATGGGAAATATTCAGCAGAGTCCTGGTATTTCTGGGAGAAGAGGTCTGATGTGGGGGGGGGAAGGTGATGTATCTGTGAGAAAGCTGGTGTTTCTGGGAGAAAATGCCAGGTATTGGTGAGGAAACAGATGCTAGAGAGGGAAAAGGCCATCCCTTTGGGAGAGAAGTGGTATTTCTGGGAGAAAATGCCCCAAATCGGGGAGTAAGTGTCATCCTGAGGCGTGTCATGGAGTAGATTTGGGAGGAAATGGAGGTGTTTCACAGAGTAGCGGCACTTCTGGGAGAAAATGTCCTCAGTGGGAAAGACAATGTCCTCTTGAGGGAAGAAAACAGGTCTTTCTTACAGCAAATGTCATCCAATTGGGAGAAAATCTCCTCTCTTGGGGAGAAAAGTGGTCTTTCTGAGAGAAGGTGTCCTCTTCTTGGCTGCAAGTGTCCCATTTGGCATTGTCATGGAGGCTTTTTGGGGAGAAAGCGTGTGGCAGTTGTAAGAGAAGGGGTATTTCTGGGAGCAAATCTCCTCTTTTTGGAAGAGAAGGTGAAATTTCCAAGGGAAAAGTGGCATTTCTGGGAGGAAATGACATAGCTGGGGGAGAAAAGTGGGAACCGGTGGGAAAGAAGATCTTGTACTGGAGAGCAACGGTGGTCTTTTTGGTGTGCCAAGTGGTCTCTTGGGGAGACAACGTGGTAAATAGGGGAGACAATGTCCTCTGGAGGAGTGTCAAGTAGTATTTGGGAGAGCAAACGTCAGGTATTTCTCGGAAACCGGCTGTTTCTGGGAGATAGTAGCAGACTTGGTTGGAAAATGACAGGTGTTTGTGAGAAAGCTGGTATTTTGGGAAAAAGAGGCCGTTTTTTAAAGAATAAGCTGGCATTTCTGGGAGAATATGTCCCATCTTTGGGAGAAAACGGGTGTATGTGGGAGAAAATGTCGTGTATTTGGGAGAAAGCTGGTGTATGTGGGAGAAAAGGCCATTGTGATGGGAGTCAGTGTGATCTTGAGGAGTGGAAAGCAGTATTCTTGAGATGAAACGTGAGGTATTTCTAAGAGTCCTGGTATTTCTGGGAGAAAATGTCTTGTTTTGGAGAGCCAAAGTCCCATTTTGGGGGCAGAAGCTGGTATTTCTGTGACACTGCCATCTTGATGGGGGTAAGTGTGATCTTGAGGAGTGTAAAGCAGCATTTTGGTTAGAAAATGGGAGCTCTTCCTAAGAGCAGTGCTATTTCTGGGAGAAAAGGAGCTCTACTGGGCATAAAAACGGTGTATCTGTGATAAAATGCCACATTTCTGAAAGAAACTGTCCTCTTGCGGAGTGTAATGCTGTATGTTCCGGAGGAAATGGGAAATATTCAGCAGAGTCCTGGTATTTCTGGGAGAAGAGGTCTGATGTGGGGGGGGGAAGGTGATGTATCTGTGAGAAAGCTGGTGTTTCTGGGAGAAAATGCCAGGTATTGGTGAGGAAACAGATGCTAGAGAGGGAAAAGGCCATCCCTTTGGGAGAGAAGTGGTATTTCTGGGAGAAAATGCCCCAAATCGGGGAGTAAGTGTCATCCTGAGGCGTGTCATGGAGTAGATTTGGGAGGAAATGGAGGTGTTTCACAGAGTAGCGGCACTTCTGGGAGAAAATGTCCTCAGTGGGAAAGACAATGTCCTCTTGAGGGAAGAAAACGGGTCTTTCTTACAGCAAATGTCATCCAATTGGGAGAAAATCTCCTCTCTTGGGGAGAAAAGTGGTCTTTCTGAGAGAAGGTGTCCTCTTCTTGGCTGCAAGTGTCCCATTTGGCATTGTCATGGAGGCTTTTTGGGGAGAAAGCGTGTGGCAGTTGTAAGAGAAGGGGTATTTCTGGGAGCAAATCTCCTCTTTTTGGAAGAGAAGGTGAAATTTCCAAGGGAAAAGTGGCATTTCTGGGAGGAAATGACATAGCTGGGGGAGAAAAGTGGGAACCGGTGGGAAAGAAGAACTTGTACTGGAGAGCAACGGTGGTCTTTTTGGTGTGCCAAGTGGTCTCTTGGGGAGACAACGTGGTAAATAGGGGAGACAATGTCCTCGGGAGGAGTGTCAAGTAGTATTTGGGAGAGCAAACGTCAGGTATTTCTCGGAAACCGGCTGTTTCTGGGAGATAGTAGCAGACTTGGTTGGAAAATGACAGGTGTTTGTGAGAAAGCTGGTATTTTGGGAAAAAGAGGCCGTTTTTTAAAGAATAAGCTGGCATTTCTGGGAGAATATGTCCCATCTTTGGGAGAAAACGGGTGTATGTGGGAGAAAATGTCGTGTATTTGGGAGAAAGCTGGTGTATGTGGGAGAAAAGGCCATTGTGATGGGAGTCAGTGTGATCTTGAGGAGTGGAAAGCAGTATTCTTGAGATGAAACGTGAGGTATTTCTAAGAGTCCTGGTATTTCTGGGAGAAAATGTCTTGTTTTGGAGAGCCAAAGTCCCATTTTGGGGGCAGAAGCTGGTATTTCTGTGACACTGCCATCTTGATGGGGGTAAGTGTGATCTTGAGGAGTGTAAAGCAGCATTTTGGTTAGAAAATGGGAGCTCTTCCTAAGAGCAGTGCTATTTCTGGGAGAAAAGGAGCTCTACTGGGCATAAAAACGGTGTATCTGTGATAAAATGCCACATTTCTGAAAGAAACTGTCCTCTTGCGGAGTGTAATGCTGTATGTTCCGGAGGAAATGGGAAATATTCAGCAGAGTCCTGGTATTTCTGGGAGAAGAGGTCTGATGTGGGGGGGGGAAGGTGATGTATCTGTGAGAGAGCTGGTGTTTCTGGGAGAAAATGCCAGGTATTGGTGAGGAAACAGATGCTAGAGAGGGAAAAGGCCATCCCTTTGGGAGAGAAGTGGTATTTCTGGGAGAAAATGCCCCAAATCGGGGAGTAAGTGTCATCCTGAGGCGTGTCATGGAGTAGATTTGGGAGGAAATGGAGGTGTTTCACAGAGTAGCGGCACTTCTGGGAGAAAATGTCCTCAGTGGGAAAGACAATGTCCTCTTGAGGGAAGAAAACAGGTCTTTCTTACAGCAAATGTCATCCAATTGGGAGAAAATCTCCTCTCTTGGGGAGAAAAGTGGTCTTTCTGAGAGAAGGTGTCCTCTTCTTGGCTGCAAGTGTCCCATTTGGCATTGTCATGGAGGCTTTTTGGGGAGAAAGCGTGTGGCAGTTGTAAGAGAAGGGGTATTTCTGGGAGCAAATCTCCTCTTTTTGGAAGAGAAGGTGAAATTTCCAAGGGAAAAGTGGCATTTCTGGGAGGAAATGACATAGCTGGGGGAGAAAAGTGGGAACCGGTGGGAAAGAAGATCTTGTACTGGAGAGCAACGGTGGTCTTTTTGGTGTGCCAAGTGGTCTCTTGGGGAGACAACGTGGTAAATAGGGGAGACAATGTCCTCTGGAGGAGTGTCAAGTAGTATTTGGGAGAGCAAACGTCAGGTATTTCTCGGAAACCGGCTGTTTCTGGGAGATAGTAGCAGACTTGGTTGGAAAATGACAGGTGTTTGTGAGAAAGCTGGTATTTTGGGGAAAAAAGGCCGTTTTTTAAAGAATAAGCTGGCATTTCTGGGAGAATATGTCCCATCTTTGGGAGAAAACGGGTGTATGTGGGAGAAAATGTCGTGTATTTGGGAGAAAGCTGGTGTATGTGGGAGAAAAGGCCATTGTGATGGGAGTCAGTGTGATCTTGAGGAGTGGAAAGCAGTATTCTTGAGATGAAACGTGAGGTATTTCTAAGAGTCCTGGTATTTCTGGGAGAAAATGTCTTGTTTTGGAGAGCCAAAGTCCCATTTTGGGGGCAGAAGCTGGTATTTCTGTGACACTGCCATCTTGATGGGGGTAAGTGTGATCTTGAGGAGTGTAAAGCAGCATTTTGGTTAGAAAATGGGAGCTCTTCCTAAGAGCAGTGCTATTTCTGGGAGAAAAGGAGCTCTACTGGGCATAAAAACGGTATATCTGTGATAAAATGCCACATTTCTGAAAGAAACTGTCCTCTTGCGGAGTGTAATGCTGTATGTTCCGGAGGAAATGGGAAATATTCAGCAGAGTCCTGGTATTTCTGGGAGAAGAGGTCTGATGTGGGGGGGGGAAGGTGATGTATCTGTGAGAAAGCTGGTGTTTCTGGGAGAAAATGCCAGGTATTGGTGAGGAAACAGATGCTAGAGAGGGAAAAGGCCATCCCTTTGGGAGAGAAGTGGTATTTCTGGGAGAAAATGCCCCAAATCGGGGAGTAAGTGTCATCCTGAGGCGTGTCATGGAGTAGATTTGGGAGGAAATGGAGGTGTTTCACAGAGTAGCAGCACTTCTGGGAGAAAATGTCCTCAGTGGGAAAGACAATGTCCTCTTGAGGGAAGAAAACAGGTCTTTCTTACAGCAAATGTCATCCAATTGGGAGAAAATCTCCTCTCTTGGGGAGAAAAGTGGTCTTTCTGAGAGAAGGTGTCCTCTTCTTGGCTGCAAGTGTCCCATTTGGCATTGTCATGGAGGCTTTTTGGGGAGAAAGCGTGTGGCAGTTGTAAGAGAAGGGGTATTTCTGGGAGCAAATCTCCTCTTTTTGGAAGAGAAGGTGAAATTTCCAAGGGAAAAGTGGCATTTCTGGGAGGAAATGACATAGCTGGGGGAGAAAAGTGGGAACCGGTGGGAAAGAAGATCTTGTACTGGAGAGCAACGGTGGTCTTTTTGGTGTGCCAAGTGGTCTCTTGGGGAGACAACGTGGTAAATAGGGGAGACAATGTCCTCTGGAGGAGTGTCAAGTAGTATTTGGGAGAGCAAACGTCAGGTATTTCTCGGAAACCGGCTGTTTCTGGGAGATAGTAGCAGACTTGGTTGGAAAATGACAGGTGTTTGTGAGAAAGCTGGTATTTTGGGAAAAAGAGGCCGTTTTTTAAAGAATAAGCTGGCATTTCTGGGAGAATATGTCCCATCTTTGGGAGAAAACGGGTGTATGTGGGAGAAAATGTCGTGTATTTGGGAGAAAGCTGGTGTATGTGGGAGAAAAGGCCATTGTGATGGGAGTCAGTGTGATCTTGAGGAGTGGAAAGCAGTATTCTTGAGATGAAACGTGAGGTATTTCTAAGAGTCCTGGTATTTCTGGGAGAAAATGTCTTGTTTTGGAGAGCCAAAGTCCCATTTTGGGGGCAGAAGCTGGTATTTCTGTGACACTGCCATCTTGATGGGGGTAAGTGTGATCTTGAGGAGTGTAAAGCAGCATTTTGGTTAGAAAATGGGAGCTCTTCCTAAGAGCAGTGCTATTTCTGGGAGAAAAGGAGCTCTACTGGGCATAAAAACGGTGTATCTGTGATAAAATGCCACATTTCTGAAAGAAACTGTCCTCTTGCGGAGTGTAATGCTGTATGTTCCGGAGGAAATGGGAAATATTCAGCAGAGTCCTGGTATTTCTGGGAGAAGAGGTCTGATGTGGGGGGGGGAAGGTGATGTATCTGTGAGAAAGCTGGTGTTTCTGGGAGAAAATGCCAGGTATTGGTGAGGAAACAGATGCTAGAGAGGGAAAAGGCCATCCCTTTGGGAGAGAAGTGGTATTTCTGGGAGAAAATGCCCCAAATCGGGGAGTAAGTGTCATCCTGAGGCGTGTCATGGAGTAGATTTGGGAGGAAATGGAGGTGTTTCACAGAGTAGCGGCACTTCTGGGAGAAAATGTCCTCAGTGGGAAAGACAATGTCCTCTTGAGGGAAGAAAACGGGTCTTTCTTACAGCAAATGTCATCCAATTGGGAGAAAATCTCCTCTCTTGGGGAGAAAAGTGGTCTTTCTGAGAGAAGGTGTCCTCTTCTTGGCTGCAAGTGTCCCATTTGGCATTGTCATGGAGGCTTTTTGGGGAGAAAGCGTGTGGCAGTTGTAAGAGAAGGGGTATTTCTGGGAGCAAATCTCCTCTTTTTGGAAGAGAAGGTGAAATTTCCAAGGGAAAAGTGGCATTTCTGGGAGGAAATGACATAGCTGGGGGAGAAAAGTGGGAACCGGTGGGAAAGAAGAACTTGTACTGGAGAGCAACGGTGGTCTTTTTGGTGTGCCAAGTGGTCTCTTGGGGAGACAACGTGGTAAATAGGGGAGACAATGTCCTCGGGAGGAGTGTCAAGTAGTATTTGGGAGAGCAAACGTCAGGTATTTCTCGGAAACCGGCTGTTTCTGGGAGACAGTAGCAGACTTGGTTGGAAAATGACAGGTGTTTGTGAGAAAGCTGGTATTTTGGGAAAAAAAAGGCCGTTTTTTAAAGAATAAGCTGGCATTTCTGGGAGAATATGTCCCATCTTTGGGAGAAAACGGGTGTATGTGGGAGAAAATGTCGTGTATTTGGGAGAAAGCTGGTGTATGTGGGAGAAAAGGCCATTGTGATGGGAGTCAGTGTGATCTTGAGGAGTGGAAAGCAGTATTCTTGAGATGAAACGTGAGGTATTTCTAAGAGTCCTGGTATTTCTGGGAGAAAATGTCTTGTTTTGGAGAGCCAAAGTCCCATTTTGGGGGCAGAAGCTGGTATTTCTGTGACACTGCCATCTTGATGGGGGTAAGTGTGATCTTGAGGAGTGTAAAGCAGCATTTTGGTTAGAAAATGGGAGCTCTTCCTAAGAGCAGTGCTATTTCTGGGAGAAAAGGAGCTCTACTGGGCATAAAAACGGTGTATCTGTGATAAAATGCCACATTTCTGAAAGAAACTGTCCTCTTGCGGAGTGTAATGCTGTATGTTCCGGAGGAAATGGGAAATATTCAGCAGAGTCCTGGTATTTCTGGGAGAAGAGGTCTGATGTGGGGGGGGGAAGGTGATGTATCTGTGAGAGAGCTGGTGTTTCTGGGAGAAAATGCCAGGTATTGGTGAGGAAACAGATGCTAGAGAGGGAAAAGGCCATCCCTTTGGGAGAGAAGTGGTATTTCTGGGAGAAAATGCCCCAAATCGGGGAGTAAGTGTCATCCTGAGGCGTGTCATGGAGTAGATTTGGGAGGAAATGGAGGTGTTTCACAGAGTAGCGGCACTTCTGGGAGAAAATGTCCTCAGTGGGAAAGACAATGTCCTCTTGAGGGAAGAAAACAGGTCTTTCTTACAGCAAATGTCATCCAATTGGGAGAAAATCTCCTCTCTTGGGGAGAAAAGTGGTCTTTCTGAGAGAAGGTGTCCTCTTCTTGGCTGCAAGTGTCCCATTTGGCATTGTCATGGAGGCTTTTTGGGGAGAAAGCGTGTGGCAGTTGTAAGAGAAGGGGTATTTCTGGGAGCAAATCTCCTCTTTTTGGAAGAGAAGGTGAAATTTCCAAGGGAAAAGTGGCATTTCTGGGAGGAAATGACATAGCTGGGGGAGAAAAGTGGGAACCGGTGGGAAAGAAGATCTTGTACTGGAGAGCAACGGTGGTCTTTTTGGTGTGCCAAGTGGTCTCTTGGGGAGACAACGTGGTAAATAGGGGAGACAATGTCCTCTGGAGGAGTGTCAAGTAGTATTTGGGAGAGCAAACGTCAGGTATTTCTCGGAAACCGGCTGTTTCTGGGAGATAGTAGCAGACTTGGTTGGAAAATGACAGGTGTTTGTGAGAAAGCTGGTATTTTGGGAAAAAGAGGCCGTTTTTTAAAGAATAAGCTGGCATTTCTGGGAGAATATGTCCCATCTTTGGGAGAAAACGGGTGTATGTGGGAGAAAATGTCGTGTATTTGGGAGAAAGCTGGTGTATGTGGGAGAAAAGGCCATTGTGATGGGAGTCAGTGTGATCTTGAGGAGTGGAAAGCAGTATTCTTGAGATGAAACGTGAGGTATTTCTAAGAGTCCTGGTATTTCTGGGAGAAAATGTCTTGTTTTGGAGAGCCAAAGTCCCATTTTGGGGGCAGAAGCTGGTATTTCTGTGACACTGCCATCTTGATGGGGGTAAGTGTGATCTTGAGGAGTGTAAAGCAGCATTTTGGTTAGAAAATGGGAGCTCTTCCTAAGAGCAGTGCTATTTCTGGGAGAAAAGGAGCTCTACTGGGCATAAAAACGGTGTATCTGTGATAAAATGCCACATTTCTGAAAGAAACTGTCCTCTTGCGGAGTGTAATGCTGTATGTTCCGGAGGAAATGGGAAATATTCAGCAGAGTCCTGGTATTTCTGGGAGAAGAGGTCTGATGTGGGGGGGGGAAGGTGATGTATCTGTGAGAAAGCTGGTGTTTCTGGGAGAAAATGCCAGGTATTGGTGAGGAAACAGATGCTAGAGAGGGAAAAGGCCATCCCTTTGGGAGAGAAGTGGTATTTCTGGGAGAAAATGCCCCAAATCGGGGAGTAAGTGTCATCCTGAGGCGTGTCATGGAGTAGATTTGGGAGGAAATGGAGGTGTTTCACAGAGTAGCGGCACTTCTGGGAGAAAATGTCCTCAGTGGGAAAGACAATGTCCTCTTGAGGGAAGAAAACGGGTCTTTCTTACAGCAAATGTCATCCAATTGGGAGAAAATCTCCTCTCTTGGGGAGAAAAGTGGTCTTTCTGAGAGAAGGTGTCCTCTTCTTGGCTGCAAGTGTCCCATTTGGCATTGTCATGGAGGCTTTTTGGGGAGAAAGCGTGTGGCAGTTGTAAGAGAAGGGGTATTTCTGGGAGCAAATCTCCTCTTTTTGGAAGAGAAGGTGAAATTTCCAAGGGAAAAGTGGCATTTCTGGGAGGAAATGACATAGCTGGGGGAGAAAAGTGGGAACCGGTGGGAAAGAAGAACTTGTACTGGAGAGCAACGGTGGTCTTTTTGGTGTGCCAAGTGGTCTCTTGGGGAGACAACGTGGTAAATAGGGGAGACAATGTCCTCGGGAGGAGTGTCAAGTAGTATTTGGGAGAGCAAAAGTCAGGTATTTCTCGGAAACCGGCTGTTTCTGGGAGATAGTAGCAGACTTGGTTGGAAAATGACAGGTGTTTGTGAGAAAGCTGGTATTTTGGGAAAAAAAAGGCCGTTTTTTAAAGAATAAGCTGGCATTTCTGGGAGAATATGTCCCATCTTTGGGAGAAAACGGGTGTATGTGGGAGAAAATGTCGTGTATTTGGGAGAAAGCTGGTGTATGTGGGAGAAAAGGCCATTGTGATGGGAGTCAGTGTGCTCTTGAGGAGTGGAAAGCAGTATTCTTGAGATGAAACGTGAGGTATTTCTAAGAGTCCTGGTATTTCTGGGAGAAAATGTCTTGTTTTGGAGAGCCAAAGTCCCATTTTGGGGGCAGAAGCTGGTATTTCTGTGACACTGCCATCTTGATGGGGGTAAGTGTGATCTTGAGGAGTGTAAAGCAGCATTTTGGTTAGAAAATGGGAGCTCTTCCTAAGAGCAGTGCTATTTCTGGGAGAAAAGGAGCTCTACTGGGCATAAAAACGGTGTATCTGTGATAAAATGCCACATTTCTGAAAGAAACTGTCCTCTTGCGGAGTGTAATGCTGTATGTTCCGGAGGAAATGGGAAATATTCAGCAGAGTCCTGGTATTTCTGGGAGAAGAGGTCTGATGTGGGGGGGGAAGGTGATGTATCTGTGAGAGAGCTGGTGTTTCTGGGAGAAAATGCCAGGTATTGGTGAGGAAACAGATGCTAGAGAGGGAAAAGGCCATCCCTTTGGGAGAGAAGTGGTATTTCTGGGAGAAAATGCCCCAAATCGGGGAGTAAGTGTCATCCTGAGGCGTGTCATGGAGTAGATTTGGGAGGAAATGGAGGTGTTTCACAGAGTAGCGGCACTTCTGGGAGAAAATGTCCTCAGTGGGAAAGACAA
Source organism: Phasianus colchicus (assembly GCF_987193195.1). Taxonomy (NCBI): domain Eukaryota; kingdom Metazoa; phylum Chordata; class Aves; order Galliformes; family Phasianidae; genus Phasianus; species Phasianus colchicus. The sequence continues at coordinate 318,412 of NW_028325240.1, read as the reverse complement.
TGTCCTCTTGAGGGAAGAAAACAGGTCTTTCTTACAGCAAATGTCATCCAATTGGGAGAAAATCTCCTCTCTTGGGGAGAAAAGTGGTCTTTCTGAGAGAAGGTGTCCTCTTCTTGGCTGCAAGTGTCCCATTTGGCATTGTCATGGAGGCTTTTTGGGGAGAAAGCGTGTGGCAGTTGTAAGAGAAGGGGTATTTCTGGGAGCAAATCTCCTCTTTTTGGAAGAGAAGGTGAAATTTCCAAGGGAAAAGTGGCATTTCTGGGAGGAAATGACATAGCTGGGGGAGAAAAGTGGGAACCGGTGGGAAAGAAGATCTTGTACTGGAGAGCAACGGTGGTCTTTTTGGTGTGCCAAGTGGTCTCTTGGGGAGACAACGTGGTAAATAGGGGAGACAATGTCCTCTGGAGGAGTGTCAAGTAGTATTTGGGAGAGCAAACGTCAGGTATTTCTCGGAAACCGGCTGTTTCTGGGAGATAGTAGCAGACTTGGTTGGAAAATGACAGGTGTTTGTGAGAAAGCTGGTATTTTGGGGAAAAAAGGCCGTTTTTTAAAGAATAAGCTGGCATTTCTGGGAGAATATGTCCCATCTTTGGGAGAAAACGGGTGTATGTGGGAGAAAATGTCGTGTATTTGGGAGAAAGCTGGTGTATGTGGGAGAAAAGGCCATTGTGATGGGAGTCAGTGTGATCTTGAGGAGTGGAAAGCAGTATTCTTGAGATGAAACGTGAGGTATTTCTAAGAGTCCTGGTATTTCTGGGAGAAAATGTCTTGTTTTGGAGAGCCAAAGTCCCATTTTGGGGGCAGAAGCTGGTATTTCTGTGACACTGCCATCTTGATGGGGGTAAGTGTGATCTTGAGGAGTGTAAAGCAGCATTTTGGTTAGAAAATGGGAGCTCTTCCTAAGAGCAGTGCTATTTCTGGGAGAAAAGGAGCTCTACTGGGCATAAAAACGGTATATCTGTGATAAAATGCCACATTTCTGAAAGAAACTGTCCTCTTGCGGAGTGTAATGCTGTATGTTCCGGAGGAAATGGGAAATATTCAGCAGAGTCCTGGTATTTCTGGGAGAAGAGGTCTGATGTGGGGGGGGGAAGGTGATGTATCTGTGAGAAAGCTGGTGTTTCTGGGAGAAAATGCCAGGTATTGGTGAGGAAACAGATGCTAGAGAGGGAAAAGGCCATCCCTTTGGGAGAGAAGTGGTATTTCTGGGAGAAAATGCCCCAAATCGGGGAGTAAGTGTCATCCTGAGGCGTGTCATGGAGTAGATTTGGGAGGAAATGGAGGTGTTTCACAGAGTAGCAGCACTTCTGGGAGAAAATGTCCTCAGTGGGAAAGACAATGTCCTCTTGAGGGAAGAAAACAGGTCTTTCTTACAGCAAATGTCATCCAATTGGGAGAAAATCTCCTCTCTTGGGGAGAAAAGTGGTCTTTCTGAGAGAAGGTGTCCTCTTCTTGGCTGCAAGTGTCCCATTTGGCATTGTCATGGAGGCTTTTTGGGGAGAAAGCGTGTGGCAGTTGTAAGAGAAGGGGTATTTCTGGGAGCAAATCTCCTCTTTTTGGAAGAGAAGGTGAAATTTCCAAGGGAAAAGTGGCATTTCTGGGAGGAAATGACATAGCTGGGGGAGAAAAGTGGGAACCGGTGGGAAAGAAGATCTTGTACTGGAGAGCAACGGTGGTCTTTTTGGTGTGCCAAGTGGTCTCTTGGGGAGACAACGTGGTAAATAGGGGAGACAATGTCCTCTGGAGGAGTGTCAAGTAGTATTTGGGAGAGCAAACGTCAGGTATTTCTCGGAAACCGGCTGTTTCTGGGAGATAGTAGCAGACTTGGTTGGAAAATGACAGGTGTTTGTGAGAAAGCTGGTATTTTGGGAAAAAGAGGCCGTTTTTTAAAGAATAAGCTGGCATTTCTGGGAGAATATGTCCCATCTTTGGGAGAAAACGGGTGTATGTGGGAGAAAATGTCGTGTATTTGGGAGAAAGCTGGTGTATGTGGGAGAAAAGGCCATTGTGATGGGAGTCAGTGTGATCTTGAGGAGTGGAAAGCAGTATTCTTGAGATGAAACGTGAGGTATTTCTAAGAGTCCTGGTATTTCTGGGAGAAAATGTCTTGTTTTGGAGAGCCAAAGTCCCATTTTGGGGGCAGAAGCTGGTATTTCTGTGACACTGCCATCTTGATGGGGGTAAGTGTGATCTTGAGGAGTGTAAAGCAGCATTTTGGTTAGAAAATGGGAGCTCTTCCTAAGAGCAGTGCTATTTCTGGGAGAAAAGGAGCTCTACTGGGCATAAAAACGGTGTATCTGTGATAAAATGCCACATTTCTGAAAGAAACTGTCCTCTTGCGGAGTGTAATGCTGTATGTTCCGGAGGAAATGGGAAATATTCAGCAGAGTCCTGGTATTTCTGGGAGAAGAGGTCTGATGTGGGGGGGGGAAGGTGATGTATCTGTGAGAAAGCTGGTGTTTCTGGGAGAAAATGCCAGGTATTGGTGAGGAAACAGATGCTAGAGAGGGAAAAGGCCATCCCTTTGGGAGAGAAGTGGTATTTCTGGGAGAAAATGCCCCAAATCGGGGAGTAAGTGTCATCCTGAGGCGTGTCATGGAGTAGATTTGGGAGGAAATGGAGGTGTTTCACAGAGTAGCGGCACTTCTGGGAGAAAATGTCCTCAGTGGGAAAGACAATGTCCTCTTGAGGGAAGAAAACGGGTCTTTCTTACAGCAAATGTCATCCAATTGGGAGAAAATCTCCTCTCTTGGGGAGAAAAGTGGTCTTTCTGAGAGAAGGTGTCCTCTTCTTGGCTGCAAGTGTCCCATTTGGCATTGTCATGGAGGCTTTTTGGGGAGAAAGCGTGTGGCAGTTGTAAGAGAAGGGGTATTTCTGGGAGCAAATCTCCTCTTTTTGGAAGAGAAGGTGAAATTTCCAAGGGAAAAGTGGCATTTCTGGGAGGAAATGACATAGCTGGGGGAGAAAAGTGGGAACCGGTGGGAAAGAAGAACTTGTACTGGAGAGCAACGGTGGTCTTTTTGGTGTGCCAAGTGGTCTCTTGGGGAGACAACGTGGTAAATAGGGGAGACAATGTCCTCGGGAGGAGTGTCAAGTAGTATTTGGGAGAGCAAACGTCAGGTATTTCTCGGAAACCGGCTGTTTCTGGGAGACAGTAGCAGACTTGGTTGGAAAATGACAGGTGTTTGTGAGAAAGCTGGTATTTTGGGAAAAAAAAGGCCGTTTTTTAAAGAATAAGCTGGCATTTCTGGGAGAATATGTCCCATCTTTGGGAGAAAACGGGTGTATGTGGGAGAAAATGTCGTGTATTTGGGAGAAAGCTGGTGTATGTGGGAGAAAAGGCCATTGTGATGGGAGTCAGTGTGATCTTGAGGAGTGGAAAGCAGTATTCTTGAGATGAAACGTGAGGTATTTCTAAGAGTCCTGGTATTTCTGGGAGAAAATGTCTTGTTTTGGAGAGCCAAAGTCCCATTTTGGGGGCAGAAGCTGGTATTTCTGTGACACTGCCATCTTGATGGGGGTAAGTGTGATCTTGAGGAGTGTAAAGCAGCATTTTGGTTAGAAAATGGGAGCTCTTCCTAAGAGCAGTGCTATTTCTGGGAGAAAAGGAGCTCTACTGGGCATAAAAATGGTGTATCTGTGATAAAATGCCACATTTCTGAAAGAAACTGTCCTCTTGCGGAGTGTAATGCTGTATGTTCCGGAGGAAATGGGAAATATTCAGCAGAGTCCTGGTATTTCTGGGAGAAGAGGCCTGATGTGGGGGGGGGAAGGTGATGTATCTGTGAGAGAGCTGGTGTTTCTGGGAGAAAATGCCAGGTATTGGTGAGGAAACAGATGCTAGAGAGGGAAAAGGCCATCCCTTTGGGAGAGAAGTGGTATTTCTGGGAGAAAATGCCCCAAATCGGGGAGTAAGTGTCATCCTGAGGCGTGTCATGGAGTAGATTTGGGAGGAAATGGAGGTGTTTCACAGAGTAGCGGCACTTCTGGGAGAAAATGTCCTCAGTGGGAAAGACAATGTCCTCTTGAGGGAAGAAAACAGGTCTTTCTTACAGCAAATGTCATCCAATTGGGAGAAAATCTCCTCTCTTGGGGAGAAAAGTGGTCTTTCTGAGAGAAGGTGTCCTCTTCTTGGCTGCAAGTGTCCCATTTGGCATTGTCATGGAGGCTTTTTGGGGAGAAAGCGTGTGGCAGTTGTAAGAGAAGGGGTATTTCTGGGAGCAAATCTCCTCTTTTTGGAAGAGAAGGTGAAATTTCCAAGGGAAAAGTGGCATTTCTGGGAGGAAATGACATAGCTGGGGGAGAAAAGTGGGAACCGGTGGGAAAGAAGATCTTGTACTGGAGAGCAACGGTGGTCTTTTTGGTGTGCCAAGTGGTCTCTTGGGGAGACAACGTGGTAAATAGGGGAGACAATGTCCTCTGGAGGAGTGTCAAGTAGTATTTGGGAGAGCAAACGTCAGGTATTTCTCGGAAACCGGCTGTTTCTGGGAGATAGTAGCAGACTTGGTTGGAAAATGACAGGTGTTTGTGAGAAAGCTGGTATTTTGGGAAAAAGAGGCCGTTTTTTAAAGAATAAGCTGGCATTTCTGGGAGAATATGTCCCATCTTTGGGAGAAAACGGGTGTATGTGGGAGAAAATGTCGTGTATTTGGGAGAAAGCTGGTGTATGTGGGAGAAAAGGCCATTGTGATGGGAGTCAGTGTGATCTTGAGGAGTGGAAAGCAGTATTCTTGAGATGAAACGTGAGGTATTTCTAAGAGTCCTGGTATTTCTGGGAGAAAATGTCTTGTTTTGGAGAGCCAAAGTCCCATTTTGGGGGCAGAAGCTGGTATTTCTGTGACACTGCCATCTTGATGGGGGTAAGTGTGATCTTGAGGAGTGTAAAGCAGCATTTTGGTTAGAAAATGGGAGCTCTTCCTAAGAGCAGTGCTATTTCTGGGAGAAAAGGAGCTCTACTGGGCATAAAAACGGTGTATCTGTGATAAAATGCCACATTTCTGAAAGAAACTGTCCTCTTGCGGAGTGTAATGCTGTATGTTCCGGAGGAAATGGGAAATATTCAGCAGAGTCCTGGTATTTCTGGGAGAAGAGGTCTGATGTGGGGGGGGGAAGGTGATGTATCTGTGAGAAAGCTGGTGTTTCTGGGAGAAAATGCCAGGTATTGGTGAGGAAACAGATGCTAGAGAGGGAAAAGGCCATCCCTTTGGGAGAGAAGTGGTATTTCTGGGAGAAAATGCCCCAAATCGGGGAGTAAGTGTCATCCTGAGGCGTGTCATGGAGTAGATTTGGGAGGAAATGGAGGTGTTTCACAGAGTAGCGGCACTTCTGGGAGAAAATGTCCTCAGTGGGAAAGACAATGTCCTCTTGAGGGAAGAAAACGGGTCTTTCTTACAGCAAATGTCATCCAATTGGGAGAAAATCTCCTCTCTTGGGGAGAAAAGTGGTCTTTCTGAGAGAAGGTGTCCTCTTCTTGGCTGCAAGTGTCCCATTTGGCATTGTCATGGAGGCTTTTTGGGGAGAAAGCGTGTGGCAGTTGTAAGAGAAGGGGTATTTCTGGGAGCAAATCTCCTCTTTTTGGAAGAGAAGGTGAAATTTCCAAGGGAAAAGTGGCATTTCTGGGAGGAAATGACATAGCTGGGGGAGAAAAGTGGGAACCGGTGGGAAAGAAGAACTTGTACTGGAGAGCAACGGTGGTCTTTTTGGTGTGCCAAGTGGTCTCTTGGGGAGACAACGTGGTAAATAGGGGAGACAATGTCCTCGGGAGGAGTGTCAAGTAGTATTTGGGAGAGCAAAAGTCAGGTATTTCTCGGAAACCGGCTGTTTCTGGGAGATAGTAGCAGACTTGGTTGGAAAATGACAGGTGTTTGTGAGAAAGCTGGTATTTTGGGAAAAAAAAGGCCGTTTTTTAAAGAATAAGCTGGCATTTCTGGGAGAATATGTCCCATCTTTGGGAGAAAACGGGTGTATGTGGGAGAAAATGTCGTGTATTTGGGAGAAAGCTGGTGTATGTGGGAGAAAAGGCCATTGTGATGGGAGTCAGTGTGATCTTGAGGAGTGGAAAGCAGTATTCTTGAGATGAAACGTGAGGTATTTCTAAGAGTCCTGGTATTTCTGGGAGAAAATGTCTTGTTTTGGAGAGCCAAAGTCCCATTTTGGGGGCAGAAGCTGGTATTTCTGTGACACTGCCATCTTGATGGGGGTAAGTGTGATCTTGAGGAGTGTAAAGCAGCATTTTGGTTAGAAAATGGGAGCTCTTCCTAAGAGCAGTGCTATTTCTGGGAGAAAAGGAGCTCTACTGGGCATAAAAACGGTGTATCTGTGATAAAATGCCACATTTCTGAAAGAAACTGTCCTCTTGCGGAGTGTAATGCTGTATGTTCCGGAGGAAATGGGAAATATTCAGCAGAGTCCTGGTATTTCTGGGAGAAGAGGTCTGATGTGGGGGGGGGAAGGTGATGTATCTGTGAGAGAGCTGGTGTTTCTGGGAGAAAATGCCAGGTATTGGTGAGGAAACAGATGCTAGAGAGGGAAAAGGCCATCCCTTTGGGAGAGAAGTGGTATTTCTGGGAGAAAATGCCCCAAATCGGGGAGTAAGTGTCATCCTGAGGCGTGTCATGGAGTAGATTTGGGAGGAAATGGAGGTGTTTCACAGAGTAGCGGCACTTCTGGGAGAAAATGTCCTCAGTGGGAAAGACAATGTCCTCTTGAGGGAAGAAAACAGGTCTTTCTTACAGCAAATGTCATCCAATTGGGAGAAAATCTCCTCTCTTGGGGAGAAAAGTGGTCTTTCTGAGAGAAGGTGTCCTCTTCTTGGCTGCAAGTGTCCCATTTGGCATTGTCATGGAGGCTTTTTGGGGAGAAAGCGTGTGGCAGTTGTAAGAGAAGGGGTATTTCTGGGAGCAAATCTCCTCTTTTTGGAAGAGAAGGTGAAATTTCCAAGGGAAAAGTGGCATTTCTGGGAGGAAATGACATAGCTGGGGGAGAAAAGTGGGAACCGGTGGGAAAGAAGATCTTGTACTGGAGAGCAACGGTGGTCTTTTTGGTGTGCCAAGTGGTCTCTTGGGGAGACAACGTGGTAAATAGGGGAGACAATGTCCTCTGGAGGAGTGTCAAGTAGTATTTGGGAGAGCAAACGTCAGGTATTTCTCGGAAACCGGCTGTTTCTGGGAGATAGTAGCAGACTTGGTTGGAAAATGACAGGTGTTTGTGAGAAAGCTGGTATTTTGGGGAAAAAAGGCCGTTTTTTAAAGAATAAGCTGGCATTTCTGGGAGAATATGTCCCATCTTTGGGAGAAAACGGGTGTATGTGGGAGAAAATGTCGTGTATTTGGGAGAAAGCTGGTGTATGTGGGAGAAAAGGCCATTGTGATGGGAGTCAGTGTGATCTTGAGGAGTGGAAAGCAGTATTCTTGAGATGAAACGTGAGGTATTTCTAAGAGTCCTGGTATTTCTGGGAGAAAATGTCTTGTTTTGGAGAGCCAAAGTCCCATTTTGGGGGCAGAAGCTGGTATTTCTGTGACACTGCCATCTTGATGGGGGTAAGTGTGATCTTGAGGAGTGTAAAGCAGCATTTTGGTTAGAAAATGGGAGCTCTTCCTAAGAGCAGTGCTATTTCTGGGAGAAAAGGAGCTCTACTGGGCATAAAAACGGTATATCTGTGATAAAATGCCACATTTCTGAAAGAAACTGTCCTCTTGCGGAGTGTAATGCTGTATGTTCCGGAGGAAATGGGAAATATTCAGCAGAGTCCTGGTATTTCTGGGAGAAGAGGTCTGATGTGGGGGGGGGAAGGTGATGTATCTGTGAGAAAGCTGGTGTTTCTGGGAGAAAATGCCAGGTATTGGTGAGGAAACAGATGCTAGAGAGGGAAAAGGCCATCCCTTTGGGAGAGAAGTGGTATTTCTGGGAGAAAATGCCCCAAATCGGGGAGTAAGTGTCATCCTGAGGCGTGTCATGGAGTAGATTTGGGAGGAAATGGAGGTGTTTCACAGAGTAGCAGCACTTCTGGGAGAAAATGTCCTCAGTGGGAAAGACAATGTCCTCTTGAGGGAAGAAAACAGGTCTTTCTTACAGCAAATGTCATCCAATTGGGAGAAAATCTCCTCTCTTGGGGAGAAAAGTGGTCTTTCTGAGAGAAGGTGTCCTCTTCTTGGCTGCAAGTGTCCCATTTGGCATTGTCATGGAGGCTTTTTGGGGAGAAAGCGTGTGGCAGTTGTAAGAGAAGGGGTATTTCTGGGAGCAAATCTCCTCTTTTTGGAAGAGAAGGTGAAATTTCCAAGGGAAAAGTGGCATTTCTGGGAGGAAATGACATAGCTGGGGGAGAAAAGTGGGAACCGGTGGGAAAGAAGATCTTGTACTGGAGAGCAACGGTGGTCTTTTTGGTGTGCCAAGTGGTCTCTTGGGGAGACAACGTGGTAAATAGGGGAGACAATGTCCTCTGGAGGAGTGTCAAGTAGTATTTGGGAGAGCAAACGTCAGGTATTTCTCGGAAACCGGCTGTTTCTGGGAGATAGTAGCAGACTTGGTTGGAAAATGACAGGTGTTTGTGAGAAAGCTGGTATTTTGGGAAAAAGAGGCCGTTTTTTAAAGAATAAGCTGGCATTTCTGGGAGAATATGTCCCATCTTTGGGAGAAAACGGGTGTATGTGGGAGAAAATGTCGTGTATTTGGGAGAAAGCTGGTGTATGTGGGAGAAAAGGCCATTGTGATGGGAGTCAGTGTGATCTTGAGGAGTGGAAAGCAGTATTCTTGAGATGAAACGTGAGGTATTTCTAAGAGTCCTGGTATTTCTGGGAGAAAATGTCTTGTTTTGGAGAGCCAAAGTCCCATTTTGGGGGCAGAAGCTGGTATTTCTGTGACACTGCCATCTTGATGGGGGTAAGTGTGATCTTGAGGAGTGTAAAGCAGCATTTTGGTTAGAAAATGGGAGCTCTTCCTAAGAGCAGTGCTATTTCTGGGAGAAAAGGAGCTCTACTGGGCATAAAAATGGTGTATCTGTGATAAAATGCCACATTTCTGAAAGAAACTGTCCTCTTGCGGAGTGTAATGCTGTATGTTCCGGAGGAAATGGGAAATATTCAGCAGAGTCCTGGTATTTCTGGGAGAAGAGGTCTGATGTGGGGGGGGGAAGGTGATGTATCTGTGAGAGAGCTGGTGTTTCTGGGAGAAAATGCCAGGTATTGGTGAGGAAACAGATGCTAGAGAGGGAAAAGGCCATCCCTTTGGGAGAGAAGTGGTATTTCTGGGAGAAAATGCCCCAAATCGGGGAGTAAGTGTCATCCTGAGGCGTGTCATGGAGTAGATTTGGGAGGAAATGGAGGTGTTTCACAGAGTAGCGGCACTTCTGGGAGAAAATGTCCTCAGTGGGAAAGACAATGTCCTCTTGAGGGAAGAAAACAGGTCTTTCTTACAGCAAATGTCATCCAATTGGGAGAAAATCTCCTCTCTTGGGGAGAAAAGTAGTCTTTCTGAGAGAAGGTGTCCTCTTCTTGGCTGCAAGTGTCCCATTTGGCATTGTCATGGAGGCTTTTTGGGGAGAAAGCGTGTGGCAGTTGTAAGAGAAGGGGTATTTCTGGGAGCAAATCTCCTCTTTTTGGAAGAGAAGGTGAAATTTCCAAGGGAAAAGTGGCATTTCTGGGAGGAAATGACATAGCTGGGGGAGAAAAGTGGGAACCGGTGGGAAAGAAGATCTTGTACTGGAGAGCAACGGTGGTCTTTTTGGTGTGCCAAGTGGTCTCTTGGGGAGACAACGTGGTAAATAGGGGAGACAATGTCCTCTGGAGGAGTGTCAAGTAGTATTTGGGAGAGCAAACGTCAGGTATTTCTCGGAAACCGGCTGTTTCTGGGAGATAGTAGCAGACTTGGTTGGAAAATGACAGGTGTTTGTGAGAAAGCTGGTATTTTGGGGAAAAAAGGCCGTTTTTTAAAGAATAAGCTGGCATTTCTGGGAGAATATGTCCCATCTTTGGGAGAAAACGGGTGTATGTGGGAGAAAATGTCGTGTATTTGGGAGAAAGCTGGTGTATGTGGGAGAAAAGGCCATTGTGATGGGAGTCAGTGTGATCTTGAGGAGTGGAAAGCAGTATTCTTGAGATGAAACGTGAGGTATTTCTAAGAGTCCTGGTATTTCTGGGAGAAAATGTCTTGTTTTGGAGAGCCAAAGTCCCATTTTGGGGGCAGAAGCTGGTATTTCTGTGACACTGCCATCTTGATGGGGGTAAGTGTGATCTTGAGGAGTGTAAAGCAGCATTTTGGTTAGAAAATGGGAGCTCTTCCTAAGAGCAGTGCTATTTCTGGGAGAAAAGGAGCTCTACTGGGCATAAAAACGGTGTATCTGTGATAAAATGCCACATTTCTGAAAGAAACTGTCCTCTTGCGGAGTGTAATGCTGTATGTTCCGGAGGAAATGGGAAATATTCAGCAGAGTCCTGGTATTTCTGGGAGAAGAGGTCTGATGTGGGGGGGGGAAGGTGATGTATCTGTGAGAGAGCTGGTGTTTCTGGGAGAAAATGCCAGGTATTGGTGAGGAAACAGATGCTAGAGAGGGAAAAGGCCATCCCTTTGGGAGAGAAGTGGTATTTCTGGGAGAAAATGCCCCAAATCGGGGAGTAAGTGTCATCCTGAGGCGTGTCATGGAGTAGATTTGGGAGGAAATGGAGGTGTTTCACAGAGTAGCGGCACTTCTGGGAGAAAATGTCCTCAGTGGGAAAGACAATGTCCTCTTGAGGGAAGAAAACAGGTCTTTCTTACAGCAAATGTCATCCAATTGGGAGAAAATCTCCTCTCTTGGGGAGAAAAGTGGTCTTTCTGAGAGAAGGTGTCCTCTTCTTGGCTGCAAGTGTCCCATTTGGCATTGTCATGGAGGCTTTTTGGGGAGAAAGCGTGTGGCAGTTGTAAGAGAAGGGGTATTTCTGGGAGCAAATCTCCTCTTTTTGGAAGAGAAGGTGAAATTTCCAAGGGAAAAGTGGCATTTCTGGGAGGAAATGACATAGCTGGGGGAGAAAAGTGGGAACCGGTGGGAAAGAAGATCTTGTACTGGAGAGCAACGGTGGTCTTTTTGGTGTGCCAAGTGGTCTCTTGGGGAGACAACGTGGTAAATAGGGGAGACAATGTCCTCTGGAGGAGTGTCAAGTAGTATTTGGGAGAGCAAACGTCAGGTATTTCTCGGAAACCGGCTGTTTCTGGGAGATAGTAGCAGACTTGGTTGGAAAATGACAGGTGTTTGTGAGAAAGCTGGTATTTTGGGAAAAAGAGGCCGTTTTTTAAAGAATAAGCTGGCATTTCTGGGAGAATATGTCCCATCTTTGGGAGAAAACGGGTGTATGTGGGAGAAAATGTCGTGTATTTGGGAGAAAGCTGGTGTATGTGGGAGAAAAGGCCATTGTGATGGGAGTCAGTGTGATCTTGAGGAGTGGAAAGCAGTATTCTTGAGATGAAACGTGAGGTATTTCTAAGAGTCCTGGTATTTCTGGGAGAAAATGTCTTGTTTTGGAGAGCCAAAGTCCCATTTTGGGGGCAGAAGCTGGTATTTCTGTGACACTGCCATCTTGATGGGGGTAAGTGTGATCTTGAGGAGTGTAAAGCAGCATTTTGGTTAGAAAATGGGAGCTCTTCCTAAGAGCAGTGCTATTTCTGGGAGAAAAGGAGCTCTACTGGGCATAAAAACGGTGTATCTGTGATAAAATGCCACATTTCTGAAAGAAACTGTCCTCTTGCGGAGTGTAATGCTGTATGTTCCAGAGGAAATGGGAAATATTCAGCAGAGTCCTGGTATTTCTGGGAGAAGAGGTCTGATGTGGGGGGGGGAAGGTGATGTATCTGTGAGAAAGCTGGTGTTTCTGGGAGAAAATGCCAGGTATTGGTGAGGAAACAGATGCTAGAGAGGGAAAAGGCCATCCCTTTGGGAGAGAAGTGGTATTTCTGGGAGAAAATGCCCCAAATCGGGGAGTAAGTGTCATCCTGAGGCGTGTCATGGAGTAGATTTGGGAGGAAATGGAGGTGTTTCACAGAGTAGCGGCACTTCTGGGAGAAAATGTCCTCAGTGGGAAAGACAATGTCCTCTTGAGGGAAGAAAACAGGTCTTTCTTACAGCAAATGTCATCCAATTGGGAGAAAATCTCCTCTCTTGGGGAGAAAAGTGGTCTTTCTGAGAGAAGGTGTCCTCTTCTTGGCTGCAAGTGTCCCATTTGGCATTGTCATGGAGGCTTTTTGGGGAGAAAGCGTGTGGCAGTTGTAAGAGAAGGGGTATTTCTGGGAGCAAATCTCCTCTTTTTGGAAGAGAAGGTGAAATTTCCAAGGGAAAAGTGGCATTTCTGGGAGGAAATGACATAGCTGGGGGAGAAAAGTGGGAAGCGGTGGGAAAGAAGAACTTGTACTGGAGAGCAACGGTGGTCTTTTTGGTGTGCCAAGTGGTCTCTTGGGGAGACAACGTGGTAAATAGGGGAGACAATGTCCTCGGGAGGAGTGTCAAGTAGTATTTGGGAGAGCAAACGTCAGGTATTTCTCGGAAACCGGCTGTTTCTGGGAGATAGTAGCAGACTTGGTTGGAAAATGACAGGTGTTTGTGAGAAAGCTGGTATTTTGGGAAAAAGAGGCCGTTTTTTAAAGAATAAGCTGGCATTTCTGGGAGAATATGTCCCATCTTTGGGAGAAAACGGGTGTATGTGGGAGAAAATGTCGTGTATTTGGGAGAAAGCTGGTGTATGTGGGAGAAAAGGCCATTGTGATGGGAGTCAGTGTGATCTTGAGGAGTGGAAAGCAGTATTCTTGAGATGAAACGTGAGGTATTTCTAAGAGTCCTGGTATTTCTGGGAGAAAATGTCTTGTTTTGTTTTATTGTTTTTAATATTTATATATTTTTTATGTTGCAATTTCAAGGAAACACTTCGATAGAAATTGCTTTTAATTCTTTTGGCATACATAGAAGATGTGAAAATACGCATCATATTTTCACATGAATGTAGTAACACAAAAAAAGTTCAAAGCAGTAACTGATACACTCAGTTATAAAAGCTGCCCTTCCTGTGCAAGAAATGTAACTCAGCCCTTGGGCTAGATGCCATTCTGTGTCATTGATGTAAACCTGGCGGACGGTACAAATACTCTGAATTTAAAATGGCATGACTAAAAATGGAGTCTTTCCTCTAGCTTTTAAGTTTTAAGAAACATAAAATATGTACGTATGCTTGGCAACTTTTCCTTTCATTATATACAAAAGTGACTCTCTCTAAAATAACTGTCAAACTAAGAGAGACTGTCAGAAACCTATCACAGGAGGTAATCTATTTGCTCAGGTTGCTGAAGAGCAATGAAAAAGTAGATATTGAGTTTCAGTTTTCAGCACATACATTAAAGTCCCATGCCTGTAATTAGGTCTCCTACCTTCCAAATAGAATTTTTAAAAAGTTTGATACATGATTATTTTAAATTATTTTTCTATAATTGGTTAGTGGTATTGTGGAACACATATTTAAGGATTAATGATGAGAAAGATTAGAAATCCAAAAAGTGTAAAATTCCATGCAAACTCAATTAAGTTTCAAGGACATTTCCATCAGAAAGAATGGAAATGAAGAAAGAACGGAGCCCCCAGGCTGGTTGTTGAGTGAGAATTACTGCTTACCCAGCATCCGTTTGCTTCATCAAATGTCCCCCATCTGCTCACAGAAACCTCTCTAAGATGCTTTTCTGAAGAATATTTGGCAGCATGTTTCCCAGGGCTGATGCCTAGAGGAGAGGGTTACATGGAGACTTGCTGTCTATCTTGATGGCAAACCCCTCCTAAGTAGGAATCCAGAGCTGGTGACTCACTTTGTAGTCTTGTATAGGTCTGGGGCAAGACAACATTATGGCAGTGGGGAGATATTCATGGTCAGGCTGGACAGGCCTCTGAGGTCTCTGACCTCTGTGGGTGTCCCTGTTCATTACTGGGGAACTGGACTCAATGGTCTGTAAGAGTCCCTTCCAACTCAAAAAAAAATTCTATGATTCTATGATTCTATGAATATTCCTGGTTTTATTACAAGTACAAATACTGATAAAGCCTACATTCAAATTGTTTATTCCTTGCTTTTGGAGAAGCTAAAACACTAGCACTAAGAGTTTTAATCAACGTAGATAATAGCTTGTCAGTTGTTATGCACAGTGGTACGTGCACCCAGTTTGAAATTTCAGTGCCATTAATGTTTTTAATTTTTTAAGTGATATGACACAGTACATGCAATCAACAATAATGAACATACCATGGTTCAGGACCCCTGATCTCTCAGCTAGTAATTTAAAATATTTTCATGTGTAGAGACAAGACAAGTATTATGTCCTAAATGGAGTCTAGGTCCCCAGCACTATTTCTCTCTCTATTTGATCCCTAAAAACAACTGTTTTCTTGCCAAAGATTTTGCATCGTTAAATCTCCTTTCTGAAACAATGAATATTGTGTAGTTGCAGGCCACTTTTTCAAACCTGTGGACATTCCCTTTGCTTCTACTTCTTTAAGCAACCTGCAGTTGCAATACACTTTTGCAGTACAGTCTTGAACCTCTTTATTCCTTGTTTTTCAGTCACCATGGGCTGTGTCTGTGCTGTCTTTGTAACCAGGACCAGGGAATGACCTCTTTTCTCCCAGTCAGTTTTCTCAACACATCTACTGGTGTGGATGAAGCAAGCAAAGGCAACAAGAAAAGCAAATACAATTATACTAGCAAGCAGGAGTATCATTTATTATAGATGATAATCACATGTTGGTTTGTCACTAGGTGTGTTTAATCAACAACTTTCTTTTTGAAATAAGAGTGAAGATAAAAGAAAAGTTCAAATAGGATTCCTACATGTCTCGTTTTCATTAAAGATTAGCTCTGCTACAACACGATGAACTGAGGATAATATAATGTAACGTCCAAACACTTTTTTTCAAGTAATGTTAACACTGAATGAAAGGTATACAGGCTTCAATGAAATTAGGCAGTTGAGGCCTAGCTGAATGCTATTTGTTGTTGAATGGTATTTGTGACAGTGTTGAAAGAAATGGCTGATGTTATTGTAAAGTTACTGTCTGTCATCTATGAAAAACGGTGTTCTGCACAGGTCTGTGAGTGTTAGAAATGGGCTTTCTTGAAGAGCTGTCTTTATGGAAAAGGAGGCATTGCTTGCAAACTGGTAAATTGGGGAAAAAAAAAAAAAAAAAAAGTAACATTTCTGATTTCCAATTTAGTTATTAGAAAATCCCCATCATCTCTCTTTATATTATATGAATACTCCATGGTGTCCTTGGGATGACAAGATGCCTGTACTGCTATTTAGATATGCACAAATACAACAAATCCATGGGCAGATCTTTCCCCTACTGCATTTTTTTAATGTATTTCTTTATTGCTAAACTAAAAGGAAAATAATAGTAGAAAAAATTCAATCACCTTAATCAGCACATGCAAGTCTTAAAAATCTTTTTTCTTGCTCTGTAATACTGAAAAGACCTGATGGGAAATGTTACCTTCCAAATTTTGCTCTGTGTATATGCATTTCCTATTTAAACCCTCACTCAGCAAGAGAAGGAAAAACACTTCTCAGTTTCAGTGTAAGTGCCCCATGGAATTTTCTACAGGAAAAATATCACTTTAGATCTGTCAGACAATAACATTTTATTACCTCAAGGATGTTATCTGAACCTGAGGTCTAATATCTAAATGAACTGCAGTTCAGATTATTTGAGATTTAGCAGAAAGACAGAGGGATGGAAAGTTTCATAGAAAGATTCTATGGGGAGAAGTCTCATTCATTTATTGTGGATAAATATGATGAAAAGGTATTCATATACCAAGTTTTAATAACTGTATGGTTAACAGGAGGAACAGTAGACAGCTTTGAGCAGTAGCTGACATACAGAACAGGAGAGTTGGAAGAGTAATATTTCCAAGAAGATTAATTTAATTTAAAGGCAGAATGTTTTTTGGCTATTGGAAAGTTCTCTGTTGTGTTGAGCAAAAGGATAGATATACTGGCTGAAAATAAACCTGTAAAAGTGAGGTAATGCATTTACTAAAACACCATGGGAGTGCTACAGATATCTAGGGGATATATGTATATAAGCTGCTCATTCAGTTTACGTGTTTGTCTTTTTCTTGGATGAGAAATAGTTGCTGTTTATTATTTCCTTAAATGCAACACAAGCATTTACTCATAATATCCAATCTGAGAACACCGTTCTTGTAACTGCTTATGAAAATCATAGATACAGAAATCAAAAGAAACTGTTTCAATCTGCTTGCATTTAAGGAAATAGGAAGTCTCTTTCCACCCTTGCGCATATTTAAGACTGTTTTCTGACAAATTGCTAGCTAAAGGCTTCAGTCTTTCTTTTTGTGCTTACTCCCTCAATGGAATAGCTGAGCTTTTGTAACTGTCCCTACTTTGAAGTTTTCTAGTGGATCCAGGTTGGTTTAAGTATCCTCTATTCCTCACTTCTGTCTTTTCTACCATTTTCTTCAAAAAGGAGCATGTTAAGAACATAAATTTCTATTCTGTTAAGAGTCTTCTCCTGCAGTTAGCTGGTTAGTAAATAATACTTTGCTCACTCACCTCACTCAACCTGCTGGCCACATTCTTTTTAATGCATCCCAGGATACCACTGGCCTTCTTGACCACAAGGCCACATTGCTGGTTTGTGGTCACCCTGCTGTCTACAGGGACACCCAGGCCCTGTTTGTAAGAGAATGTGATTGACTTCACTTCTTCCAGCAAAAAAAGAGAAGCAGGTCTAAGACATCTGTTTATCTCCAATTTAAACAACTTAATTTAGGTAGAATTATGTGTTTTACAGCTATTCACGTTGCTGTGAAAAGAAGCGCGGCTATACAAATAAGAAATCGCGCGGCTCTGCCCTCGCAACTCCCCCCGCCCCGCGCACGGAGGCGGCCCCCAGCCGCAGCCCCCAGCCGCTCCCCCCCTCGCGCAGCGCCACTCCGAGGTGCCGCCTGCCGCAGCGACGGCGGCGGGGAGCCCTCGCGCCCAGAGGCGGCCTTCCCGGGGTCTGCCCTCTCCGCCCCCCTCCCACCTACCTGAGGGCAGCCGGCATCCGTCCGCGCAGCGGCGCACAGCCGGTGGCACCGCGCGCACAGCCTGCCTGCCTGCCTGCCTGCCTGCCGCCCTCCCTCGGACGAGGGTCCCCTTAGACGAAAGCACAGCCCCAGCCCGGCCGCTACCGCGAGGGACCGCGCCCGCGGCCGGAGCCCGGGGGCCGCGAGGAGGGAGGGCTGAGCGCCCGGTGACAGGTGAGGACGGCCCCCGCGCCGCTCCCTACCTCGCGCCGCTCTCCTCGCAGCCGGCGGCTCGCTTACCCTCGACCGCCGCCGCCCCCTCGCTCCGTTCCCCCGCCCTAACGCGGAGTTCAACGCGACCCCGCTAGCCGCGAGGCCCCGCCCCCCGCCCCGCACTGACGGCTCTCTCCGCCAATAGCGAAGAAGACGGCCGTCCTCGAGCTCCGCCCTCACCTCCTTCGACCAATAGGAGCTATCCGTGGTGCTGCCCCTCCGCCTTCCCGGCAGGCTCGGTTGGCTCGCAGCTGCCGAGCAACGGGCGCGGGGCTGCGGGTGGGGCCGCTGAGGGCGGTGGCCGGGCCCCCGCTGCGGGCCGGGGTTGGTGCCGCGGGATTGTGCCCGGGGCTTCTCGTTCGGGAGCTTTCGCCTCATAGATGGACGTTTTTTGTTCCCCTCCCCTTTTTCCCTCTTGGCTCAGCCATCAGGAGGATGGAAATATCTCCCGCACTCTCAAAGCTGTAATCTCGGCTTGCAGAAATGATAACTGGTATGTGAAGATGTTTCTAATTTTTTTGTTTCTTCACTTGTTTGTGAACCTAGGGTAGGGAGAAAGAACTGAAGTAACCTGCAGTGAGATTCTATCACTTTTGTAACTCCTTAAGCATAGTCAAGAATGTATGTTTGTGAACTACTTTATTAAGATAGTCCTGGTGGAGTATACTTTATATCACTGGGAGTCCAGGATTTTCTGAACAGTTCTTAAATCAGAGTCTATTACTTACAGGGCCTGCCTTACAGCATAAGATCACATGGCAGTGCCTTCTGCTTTCAGTATTTTACCAGTGCTGTGGTACAACTGGGTCTGGTTAATACCTGTTCAGATACAAGACAGAGTAAGGAAAATGTGTTTATTATTTCAGATCAGCCCTTTTGTACAAGCTTGTTATTATCTTCAAGAGAACAGATTGATGCTTTTGTTTTCTGTAGCAGAAACGTTACGTATAGAAGAAAACAGCACTTCCAAAGAGCATTGCTTTTCTGAGGACTCTATGGATTCTGCACTTAATTCAGTAAATCTGTCAAGCCCAGCCCGTCAAAATTCCACTGAATATCGTACTTCGGGGAGTGCAGCATATTACAGGAATTCCTTTCAGCCAGTGACT